>NW_028157514.1:0-30000 GCF_964263955.1 Coregonus lavaretus
TTCAGATCAGTGTGTTCATGACCCACCTGTCTAACTACGGTAACGTGTGTGTGTGTGTGTGTGTGTGTGTGTGTGTGTGTGTGTGTGTGTGTGTGTGTGTGTGTGTGTGTGTGTGTGTGTGTGTCTCTTCAGATCAGTGTGTTCATGACCCACCTGTCTAACTATGGTAATGATCGTCTGGGTCTGTACACCTTCCTTCACCTGGCTGACTTCATCTCTACCTGGACACACCTCCAGCTAGACACTCTACCTCCTCTACAGCTGGCCCAGAGATACTTCACCCTGTTCCCCCAGCAGAGACAGCCTCTCTGGCAGGTAACCCCCTGACCTCCTCTACAACTGGCCCAGAGATACTTCACCCTGTTCCCCCAGCAGAGACAGCCTCTCTGGCAGGTAACCCCCTGACCTCCTCTACAGCTGGCCCAGAGATACTTCACCCTGTTCCCCCAGCAGAGACAGCCTCTCTGGCAGGTAACCCCCTGACCTCCTCTACAGCTGGCCCAGAGATACTTCACCCTGTTCCCCCAGCAGAGACAGCCTCTCTGGCAGGTAACCCCCTGACCTCCTCTACAGCTGGCCCAGAGATACTTCACCCTGTTCCCCCAGCAGAGACAGCCTCTCTGGCAGGTAACCCCCTGACCTCCTCTACAGCTGGCCCAGAGATACTTCACCCTGTTCCCCCAGCAGAGACAGCCTCTCTGGCAGGTAACCCCCTGACCTCCTCTACAGCTGGCCCAGAGATACTTCACCCTGTTCCCCCAGCAGAGACAGCCTCTCTGGCAGGTAACCCCCTGACCTCCTCTACAGCTGGCCCAGAGATACTTCACCCTATTCCCCCAGCAGAGACAGCCTCTCTGGCAGGTAACCCCCTGACCTCCTCTACAGCTGGCCCAGAGATACTTCACCCTGTTCCCCCAGCAGAGACAGCCTCTCTGGCAGGTAACCCCCTGACCTCCTCTACAGCTGGCCCAGAGATACTTCACCCTGTTCCCCCAGCAGAGACAGCCTCTCTGGCAGGTAACCCCCTGACCTCCTCTACAGCTGGCCCAGAGATACTTCACCCTGTTCCCCCAGCAGAGACAGCCTCTCTGGCAGGTAACCCCCTGACCTCCTCTACAACTGGCCCAGAGATACTTCACCCTGTTCCCCCAGCAGAGACAGCCTCTCTGGCAGGTAACCCCCTGACCTCCTCTACAGCTGGCCCAGAGATACTTCACCCTGTTCCCCCAGCAGAGACAGCCTCTCTGGCAGGTAACCCCCTGATCTCCTCTACAGCTGGCCCAGAGATACTTCACCCTGTTCCCCCAGCAGAGACAGCCTCTCTGGCAGGTAACCCCCTGACCTCCTCTACAGCTGGCCCAGAGATACTTCACCCTGTTCCCCCAGCAGAGACAGCCTCTCTGGCAGGTAACCCCCTGACCTCCTCTACAGCTGGCCCAGAGATACTTCACCCTGTTCCCCCAGCAGAGACAGCCTCTCTGGCAGGTAACCCCCTGACCTCCTCTACAGCTGGCCCAGAGATACTTCACCCTGTTCCCCCAGCAGAGACAGCCTCTCTGGCAGGTAACCCCCTGACCTCCTCTACAACTGGCCCAGAGATACTTCACCCTGTTCCCCCAGCAGAGACAGCCTCTCTGGCAGGTAACCCCCTGACCTCCTCTACAGCTGGCCCAGAGATACTTCACCCTGTTCCCCCAGCAGAGACAGCCTCTCTGGCAGGTAACCCCCTGACCTCCTCTACAGCTGGCCCAGAGATACTTCACCCTGTTCCCCCAGCAGAGACAGCCTCTCTGGCAGGTAACCCCCTGACCTCCTCTACAGCTGGCCCAGAGATACTTCACCCTGTTCCCCCAGCAGAGACAGCCTCTCTGGCAGGTAACCCCCTGACCTCCTCTACAACTGGCCCAGAGATACTTCACCCTGTTCCCCCAGCAGAGACAGCCTCTCTGGCAGGTAACCCCCTGACCTCCTCTACAGCTGGCCCAGAGATACTTCACCCTGTTCCCCCAGCAGAGACAGCCTCTCTGGCAGGTAACCCCCTGACCTCCTCTACAACTGGCCCAGAGATACTTCACCCTGTTCCCCCAGCAGAGACAGCCTCTCTAACCCCCTGACCTCCTCTACAACTGGCCCAGAGATACTTCACCCTGTTCCCCCCAGCAGAGACAGCCTCTCTGGCAGGTGTGTGTTGACAGCGCGTGTCTCTGTCTCCCCGTAGAACCCGTGTGATGACAAGAGGCACAGAGACATCTGGTCCAAGGAGAAGACCTGTGATAGGCTGCCCAAGTTCCTGGTCATCGGACCACAGAAGACAGGTACGTACACACACACACACGTTAGACAGAGAGACAGAGAGACAGAGAGCGAGACAGAGACAGAGAGACAGCAAGAGAGAAGAGACAGAGAGAGAGAGAGAGAGAGACAGAGAGACAGAGACAGAGACAGAGACAGAGAAAAGAGACAAAGAGAGACAGAGAGAGACAGAGACAGAGAGAAGAGACAGAGAGAGACAGAGAGAGACAGAGAGAGAGACAGAGACAGAGAGAGGAGACAGTGCATTAACTCCTTTAGTCCGATGAAGCCAGTGGTCTGGTTGTGTTGCTTCTCCTTTAGACTGCTCAGCTCCCTGAGACAGACAGACAGACAGCATTAGTACATACACACACTGGAATACACACACTGGAATACACACACTGGAATACACACACTGGAATACACACACTGGAATACACACACTAGTGATGCACGGGTTGACTCATAACCTTTAGTCCCCACAGTTATATCCGCAGGGCGGCTTTAATAAGAGAAAACAATGCATTAAAAAATCCATAAATGTACCATTCTTGTGCAATTTCTATCTAAGGGCTACATTGAGGTTTTTCTTGCATCATTTTTTATCTGGCATTAGTGCGTCAGGCTGAGCTTTAGGGTCCAACTGTATGTAAAATACACGCCGATCGCCAAATGCTTTTTGGGAACTTGGGCAGAAAGAGGACAATGTCGGGAGTTTAATTCAATAAGAGAAAATTTGTGAAATGGAGAGTTGAAAATAAAGTAATGTTTGGGAAAGATTTGGTGAAAGTGTTAAAAAAGGATGATAGCAGTGTCTGCTATGTTATGTGTGATGATTGTGAGGCTCTATACAAATTAGACAGTCACAAGACGGGGACTTCAAATAGGCCTGTGGCAGGTCAAGGGAACTGTAGCCTACTGTTCAGATGGGTTAAATGGAAACTGACATCTGGACACTGACTATAGGTCTGTAACCTCTCACATAGCCTTCACTGTCTCTCTCTCTCGCTCTGTTTCTCTCTTGACTTCTCCTTCACTGTCTCTCTCTCTCTCTCTGTTTCTCTCTCTCTTGACTTCTTCACTGTCTCTCTCTGTCTCTATCTCTGTTTCTCTCTCTCTTGACTTCTCCTTCACAGTCTCTCTCTCTCTCTCTCTCTCTCTCTCTCGGTTTCTCTCTCTTGACCTCTCCTTCACTGTCTCTCTGTCTCGCTCTGTTTCTCTCTCTCTCTCTCGACTTCTCCTTCACTGTCTCTCTGTCTCTCTCTCTGTTTCTCTCTCTCGACTTCTCCTTCACTGTCTCTCTTTCTCTCTCTCTGTTTCTCTCTCTCTTGACTTCTCCTTCACTGTCTCTCTGTCTCTCTCTCTGTTTCTCTCTCTCGACTTCTCCTTCAATGTCTCTCTTTCTCGCTCTGTTTCTCTCCCTCTAGACTTCTCCTTCACTGTCTCTCTATGTCTCTCTCTCTCTCTTTCTCTCTTGACCTCTCCTTCACTGTCTCTCTCTGTTCACCTGGTGAGAGATTGCAGAGAAAAGAGAGAAAGCGAGAGAGAGAGAAACAGATAGAAACAGAGAGAGAGAAACACACAGAGAGAGAGACTCGGTGCATCAGTGTTGATTGGTGCCAAATGTTTCTTCCTCATTAGATACTGAACCCTGCAGCCACACACAAACACACACACACACACACACACTCCTCTGACCTATAGTAACCCCCAGTGTTCCCCTGATGGACAGAATCCTCTGACCTATAGTAACCCCCAGTGTTCCCTGATGGACAGACTGACCTATAGTAACCCCCAGTGTTCCCCTGATGGACAGACTCCTCTGACCTATAGTAACCCCCAGTGTTCCCTGATGGACAGACTCCTCTGACCTATAGTAACCCCCAGTGTTCCCTGATGGACAGAATCCTCTGACCTATAGTAACCCCCAGTGTTCCCTGATGGACAGAATCCTCTAACCTATAGTAACCCCCAGTGTTCCCTGATGGACAGAATCCTCTGACCTATAGTAACCCCCAGTGTTCCCCTGATGGACAGACTCCTCTGACCTATAGTAACCCCCAGTGTTCCCTGATGGACAGAATCCTCTAACCTATAGTAACCCCCAGTGTTCCCTGATGGACAGAATCCTCTGACCTATAGTAACCCCCAGTGTTCCCTGATGGACAGAATCCTCTGACCTATAGTAACCCCCAGTGTTCCCTGATGGACAGAATCCTCTGACCTATAGTAACCCCCAGTGTTCCCTGATGGACAGACTGACCTATAGTAACCCCCAGTGTTCCCTGATGGACAGAATCCTCTGACCTATAGTAACCCCCAGTGTTCCCCTGATGGACAGACTCCTCTGACCTATAGTAACCCCCAGTGTTCCCTGATGGACAGAATCCTCTGACCTATAGTAACCCCCAGTGTTCCCCTGATGGACAGAATCCTCTGACCTATAGTAACCCCCAGTGTTCCCTGATGGACAGAATCCTCTGACCTATAGTAACCCCCAGTGTTCCCTGATGGACAGAATCCTCTGACCTATAGTAACCCCCAGTGTTCCCTGATGGACAGAATCCTCTGACCTATAGTAACCCCCAGTGTTCCCTGATGGACAGACTGACCTATAGTAACCCCCAGTGTTCCCTGATGGACAGAATCCTCTGACCTATAGTAACCCCCAGTGTTCCCCTGATGGACAGACTCCTCTGACCTATAGTAACCCCCAGTGTTCCCTGATGGACAGAATCCTCTGACCTATAGTAACCCCCAGTGTTCCCTGATGGACAGAATCCTCTGACCTATAGTAACCCCCAGTGTTCCCTGATGGACAGACTGACCTATAGTAACCCCCAGTGTTCCCTGATGGACAGAATCCTCTGACCTATAGTAACCCCCAGTGTTCCCTGATGGACAGAATCCTCTGACCTATAGTAACCCCCAGTGTTCCCCTGATGGACAGAATCCTCTGACCTATAGTAACCCCCAGTGTTCCCTGATGGACAGAATCCTCTGACCTATAGTAACCCCCAGTGTTCCCCTGATGGACAGACTCCTCTGACCTATAGTAACCCCCAGTGTTCCCTGATGGACAGAATCCTCTGACCTATAGTAACCCCCAGTGTTCCCCTGATGGACAGAATCCTCTGACCTATAGTAACCCCCAGTGTTCCCCTGATGGACAGAATCCTCTGACCTATAGTAACCCCCAGTGTTCCCTGATGGACAGAATCCTCTGACCTATAGTAACCCCCAGTGTTCCCCTGATGGACAGACTCCTCTGACCTATAGTAACCCCCAGTGTTCCCTGATGGACAGAATCCTCTGACCTATAGTAACCCCCAGTGTTCCCCTGATGGACAGAATCCTCTGACCTATAGTAACCCCCAGTGTTCCCTGATGGACAGAATCCTCTGACCTATAGTAACCCCCAGTGTTCCCCTGATGGACAGAATCCTCTGACCTATAGTAACCCCCAGTGTTCCCTGATGGACAGACTGACCTATAGTAACCCCCAGTGTTCCCTGATGGACAGACTGACCTATAGTAACCCCCAGTGTTCCCTGATGGACAGAATCCTCTGACCTATAGTAACCCCCAGTGTTCCCTGATGGACAGACTGACCTATAGTAACCCCCAGTGTTCCCTGATGGACAGACTGACCTATAGTAACCCCCAGTGTTCCCTGATGGACAGAATCCTCTGACCTATAGTAACCCCCAGTGTTCCCTGATGGACAGACTGACCTATAGTAACCCCCAGTGTTCCCTGATGGACAGACTGACCTATAGTAACCCCCAGTGTTCCCTGATGGACAGAATCCTCTGACCTATAGTAACCCCCAGTGTTCCCTGATGGACAGACTGACCTATAGTAACCCCCAGTGTTCCCTGATGGACAGACTGACCTATAGTAACCCCCAGTGTTCCCTGATGGACAGAATCCTCTGACCTATAGTAACCCCCAGTGTTCCCTGATGGACAGACTGACCTATAGTAACCCCCAGTGTTCCCTGATGGACAGAATCTTCCGTTTTTTTATCCTGAATGATGGACTGATTTCTCTCCTCTTTTCCTGAATAATGGACTGATTCCTCTTCTCCAGGAACGACGGCCCTCTCTCTCTTCCTCCTTATGCATCCTTCCATCTCTAGTAGCTTCCCCGGCCCCAGGACATACGGAGAGGTCCAGTTCTTCAACACTAACAACTACCTCCAGGGAATAGACTGGTAATCTATGTTATTATATATCTATGATCCAACTACCACCAGGGAATAGACTGGTAATCTATGTTATTATAGATCTATGATCCAACTACCACCAGGGAATAGACTGGTAATCTATGTTATCATATTATCTATGATACATCAAGTTTCATCAAGTCATTGTAAAAATAGTCACGTTACCGTGGAAACGGTCTGAATCATGTGTCTTGTCTTTTTGATCTGAATGCCAAGTCTTTAGTCAAGCCGTTCTACAACACAACATCTCTCTCCTTATGCAGCTGTTGATCTGAACCAGGCTTTAGAATGTCCTTCTCTCTCTCTCCCCCTCTCCTCCCTCCCTCCCTCCCTTCCTCCCGTCTAGGTATATGGAGTTGTTCCCGCTCCCGTCTAATGTCACCAGTGACTTCCTGTTTGAGAAGAGCTCCGCCTACTTCCCCTCTGAAGACGCTCCTCGCCGCGCTGCCGCCCTGCTGCCTAAAGCCAAGATCCTGACCATGTTGATCAACCCCTCAGACAGGGCTTATAACTGGTACCAGGTACACACAGACACAGACCATAACACACACTCCTATTCAACTACACACAGACACAGACCATAACACACACTCCTATTCAACTACACACAGACACAGGCCGTAACACACACCTGACCATGTTGATCAACCCCTCAGAGAGGGCTTATAACTGGTACCAGGTACACCCAGACACAGACCATAACACACACCTGACCATGTTGGTACCAGGTACACACAGACACAGGCCGTAACACACACTCCTATTCAACTACACAGAGACACAGACCATAACACACACTCCTATTCAACTACACAGAGACACAGACCATAACACACACTCCTATTCAACTCATGAGTTGAATTTGGAATTGAATTGGCCAAACCCCACAAGATGTAGAATTTGAGTTTGAGTTTGAGTTTGAGTGACAGCAAGTAGAATTAAATGAAATTGCACTCAGTAACAGAAGATGGGAGTTTTATTGAATCAGGCAGGTCACACTTCCAGAAACCAAACAATATATTACTTCTCTCTGAAAACAATGTTTATATTCTCTTTTAACCTGTGCTTAGAATAGACCATTATATATTTCCAACAACCATTTCATTTGGTTGGCTTCTTTTTCCAAGGCTTTAGGGTCAACTTGAGGTTTAACATTTACATTTACATTTACGTCATTTAGCAGACGCTCTTATCCAGAGCGACTTACAAATAGGAACAAATGCATTCTGGGAAATGTAGTATTCCCCCCCATATTGAACAAAATGTCAGTGATTAATGAAATGTAACAACGTCAAATATTCACATGCAGGTTTTGTCAACTGTTTCATCAATATTTGATCTGCGTGTTTAAAACGACACTTTTGATGTTTTATGTACAAAATGTACACTGAGTGTACAAAACATTAGGAACACCTGCTCTTTCCATGACATAGACTGACCAGGTGAAAGCTGTGATCCCTTATTGATGTCACTTGTTAAATCCACTTCAATCAGTGTAGATGAAGGGGAGGAGACTGGTTAAAGAAGGATTTTTAAGCCTTGAGACATGGATTGTGTATGTGTGCCATTCAGAGGGTGAATATTTTGGTAGTAGGCACACCGGTTTGAGTGTGTAAAGAACTGCAACGCTGCTGGGTTTTTCACGCTCAACAGTTTCCTGTGTGTATCAAGAATGGTCCACCACACAAAGGACAAACTGTGGGAAGCATTGGAGTCAACATGGGCCAGCATCCCTGTGGAACGCTTTCGACACCCTGTCTCTGTGTGTGTGTGTGTGTGTGTGTGTGTGTGTGTGTGTGTGTGTGTGTGTGTGTGTGTGTCTGTGTGTGTGTGTGTGTGTGTGTCTGTGTGTGTGTGTGTGTGTGTGTGTGTGTCTATCTAACTCTGTCTGTGTATTTCAGCACCAGAAGGCCCATGAGGACAGCACTGCGTCCAGGTTCTCTTTCTATGACGTTATCAGCGCGCAACGCGGGGCGCCGGCCGACATCCGATCCCTCCAGAACCGTTGTCTTACACCAGGACTCTACCATACACACCTGGAGAGATGGCTAACCCACTACCCTGTTAACCAGGTACACACCAGGACTCCACTATAACACCTGGAGAGATGGTTAACACACTACCCTGTTAACCAGGTACACACCAGGACTCCACCATACACACCTGGAGAGATGGTTAACACACTACCCTGTTAACCAGGTACACACCAGGACTCCACTATAACACCTAGAGAGATGGTTAACACACTACCCTGTTAACCAGGTACACACCAGGACTCCACTATAACACCTGGAGAGATGGTTAACACACTACCCTGTTAACCAGGTACACACCAGGACTCCACTATAACACCTGGAGAGATGGTTAACACACTACCCTGTTAACCAGGTACACACCAGGACTCCACTATAACACCTGGAGAGATGGTTAACACACTACCCTGTTAACCAGGTACACACCAGGACTCCACTATAACACCTGGAGAGATGGTTAACACACTACCCTGTTAACCAGGTACACACACCAGGACTCTACCATACACACCTGGAGAGATGGTTAACACACTACCCTGTTAACCAGGTACACACCAGGACTCCACTATAACACCTGGAGAGATGGTTAACACACTACCCTGTTAACCAGGTACACACCAGGACTCCACTATAACACCTGGAGAGATGGTTAACACACTACCCTGTTAACCAGGTACACACCAGGACTCCACTATAACACCTGGAGAGATGGTTAACACACTACCCTGTTAACCAGGTACACACCAGGACTCCACTATAACACCTAGAGAGATGGTTAACACACTACCCTGTTAACCAGGTACACACCAGGACTCCACTATAACACCTGGAGAGATGGTTAACACACTACCCTGTTAACCAGGTACACACCAGGACTCAATACCTCTTCAACAGAACATGCCAGGATTATAGAAAATAGCATATTCTGAATCAGCTGACCATAGTGAACCAGTTACACCCCTTGTTTTTCCAATCCATTGTCGTATTTCCTTTTTGGAGGTGAAATGTAACTTAAATGTTGCTCTGTTCCGCTCAGAGGGCTTAAGGGACCCTCTTAAAACTGCAACGCCTACTTTTGCATGTTAATGAAAAAAATGTCAATAGCTTCTTAACCACATGACATGTAGATAATGAAATTACATGAAAAATATTTCCTTGAAACTAATAACTTCCCACCCTACGTCACTTGGACTTCACCTCTACAATCCACTGCAATTACTTTAGGATTTGTTTACTTTTTTTCAGGAAGATTAGCCGCTGCATGTGCAACATCTAATAGGGACCTTAATAAACAGACGTGTAACATCTAATAGGAACCATAATAAACAGACGTGCAACATCTAATAGGAACCCTAATAAACAGACGTGTAACATCTAATAGGAACCCTAATAAACAGACGTGTAACATCTAATAGGAACCCTAATAAACAGACGTGTAACATCTAATAGGGACCCTAATAAACAGACGTGTAGCATCTAATAGGAACCCTAATAAACAGACGTGTAACATCTAATAGGGACCCTAATAAACAGACGTGTAACATCTAATAGGGACCCAAATAAACAGACGTGTAACATCTAATAGGAACCCTAATAAACAGACGTGTAACATCTAATAGGAACCCTAATAAACAGACGTGTAACATCTAATAGGGACCCTAATAAACAGACGTGTAACATCTAATAGGGACCCTAATAAACAGACGTGTAACATCTAATAGGAACCCTAATAAACAGACGTGTAACATCTAATAGGAACCCTAATAAACAGACGTGTAACATCTAATAGGGACCCTAATAAACAGACGTGTAACATCTAATAGGAACCCTAATAAACAGACGTGTAACATCTAATAGGAACCCTAATAAACAGACGTGTAACATCTAATAGGAACCCTAATAAACAGACGTGTATTGTAATGTACTAACATGTTGACTGTGTGTAGTATGTTGTAGTAATGTGTGTGTGTGTGTGTGTGTGTCTGTGTGTGTGTGTGTGTGTGTCTGTGTGTGTGTGTGTGTGTGTGTGTGTGTGTGTGTGTGTGTGTGTCTGTGTGTGTGTGTGTGTGTGTGTGTCTGTGTGTGTGTGTGTGTGTGTGTGTGTGTGTCTGTGTGTGTGTGTGTGTCTGTGTGTCTGTGTCTGTGTGTGTGTGTCTGTGTCTGTGTGTGTGTGTGTGTGTGTGTGTGTGTGTGTGTGTGTGTGTGTCTGTGTGTGTGTGTGTGTGTGTGTGTGTGTGTGTGTGTAGCTGATGGTTCTGGATGGACAGCAGTTGAGGAGAGATCCAGCTGCGGTGATGGATGAGGTCCAGAAGTTCCTAGGAGTTACTCCTCATTACAACTATTCACAGACTCTCACGTACGTCACACACACACACACACACACACACACACACACACACACACACACACACACACACACACTACACTCTCTACTCACAGACTCTCACGTACGTCACACACACACACACACACACACACACACACACACTACACTCTCTACTCACGTAACAATCTGACTGATATTTCACATTAGAGATTTTTCTGTTTTTTTTTTCTTTAAAAACATTGGGTTTGATGTTGCTGTGTCGAAATGTGCAAATAAAGTTATACACTACTTTGTATCTCTCTCTCTCTCTCTCACCTCTCTCTCTCTCTCTCTCTCTCTCTCTCACTCTCTCTCTCTCTCTCTCTCTCTCGCTCTCTCGGTCTCTCGGTCTCTCTCTCTCACCGCTCTCTCTCTATCACTACCCCCCTCTCTATCTCTCCCCCACCTCTCTCTCCCCCCCTCTCTTTCTATCCCCCTCTCTCTCTCTCTCCCTCCCACCCCCCCCCCCCCCCCCCTCCCCCCTCTCTGTCCAGGTTTGACCAGCAGAAGGGTTTCTGGTGTCAGCTTTCAGAAGAGGGGAAGACCAAGTGTTTGTGGAGTGAAGGACAGAAATACCCTCCCATGGAACCAGAGGTAACGCACCAAAATACTGACACACGCAACTACAGTCATATCAGAGGCCGCGGTTTTGCCGTGGTGAAATTTCCCACAGGGCTTTGTGCAGGCTGGAAAATGTCAGCCAATCAGATCCTTGCAGGAAGTTATAACCTCATTATGAAACACAAAAACACACACCACACCACATACTACACACACACACCATACCACACACACCATACCACACACACCATACCACACACACCATACCACACACACCATACCACACACACCACGCCACACACACCATACCACACACACACCATACCACACACACCATACCACACACACCATACCACACACACCATACCACACACACCATACCACACACACCATACCACATATACCACACACACCATACCACACACACCATACCATACACACCATACCACACACACCATACCACTTACACCATACCACACACACCATACCACACACACCATACCACTTACACCATACCACACACACCACACACACCATACCACACACACCATACCACATACACCATACCACACACACC
Organism: Coregonus lavaretus; assembly: GCF_964263955.1. Lineage (NCBI taxonomy): Eukaryota > Metazoa > Chordata > Actinopteri > Salmoniformes > Salmonidae > Coregonus > Coregonus lavaretus. Next base: position 12,057 of record NW_028157514.1, read on the forward strand.
ATACCACACACACCATACCACACACCATACCACACACACCATACCACTTACACCATACCACTTACACCATACCACACACACCATACCACATACACCATACCACACACACCATACCACACACACCATACCACTTACACCATACCACACACACCATACCACACACACCATACCACACACACCATACCACATATACCACACACACCATACCACACACACCATACCACACACACCATACCACTTACACCATACCACACACACCATACCACACACACCATACCACACACACCATACCACATACACCATACCACACACACCATACCACTTACACCATACCACACACACCATACCACACACACCATACCACACACACCATACCACATACACCATACCACACACACCATACCACACACACCATACCACACACACCATACCACACACACCATGCCACACACCATACCACACACACCATACCACTTACACCATACCACATACACCATACCACACACACCATACCACTTACACCATACCACACACACCATACCACATACACCATACCACATACACCATACCACACACACCATACCACTTACACCATACCACACACACCATACCACACACACCATACCACACACCATACCACATACACCATACCACACACACCATACCACACACACCATGCCACATACACCATGCCACACACACCACACCACACACCGTACCACACACACCATTAACATGTATTTCCAGAGAGAAAGAGGGACACCAATAGAGTGTGGAAGGGAGAGAGGGACAGAAAGAAGATGAATTGAGGATACCCTTTATCTACCCCCCCCCCCCCCCCCCCCCCCCCTCTCTCTCTAGGCACGGTCCTACCTGTCCAGGTATTATCGGGAACCCAACATAGACCTGTCCAAGCTTCTCCACAGACTGGGTCAGCCTCTCCCCTCTTGGCTCAGGGAGGAATTACAGAAGATCAGTTAACAGGGTTAGAGGTTAGGGGTCACCGGCTGGGTCAGCCTCTCCCCTCCTGGCTGAGAGAGGAACTACAGAAGATCAGATAACCTCTAACCCTACCGGCAGCCCAGGTTCAGAGGTCAGGTGTTAAGGGTCGCGGGGACCATTAAGAGGCAGAGGGTCGTGACCTTTCTGTGACCTCCCAACCCTGTGGTGAACCTGAGGATGGAAGAGAGGTCATGAACTCTGAACAATTAACTCTGTCCTGGCATGACCTCACAGAGGAGAAGAGACACCAGAGAACTGATGTATGGATGGATAACTGAACAGATGAATGGATGATCTCTGACCTCTGAGAGAGATTAATGGAGGTTTGCCTGACCTCTGGAACAGAACTGTGTGTTTCAGTTAATGGACTAGAGAGAGAGAGAGGTGGATTGTCATCATATCACCTCTGCGACATCTTGAACACAGACACACAGTGGAACCTCAACACTGTAAAATTTGATTTGATTTGATTTGATTTGACTGTTCTGTTGTAAGACCTGATGATCTGTAGTTGTGGTTCTAGAATGAACTGGAACATAACAGAACTTGGAGCTAAAGCTCAGAGACAGAGATATCCCCAGAGGAACCCAACCAGACACAACACCCTCTATACTCCTGGTTCTGCATCATCATGTAACCAGGAAGTGTAACCAGGAAGTGTGCTGTGGGATCCAAGACCTGTGAGCTAAACCAGTCAGCTCTCTCTCTGTCTGAATGCAACATGTGTCACCCTGTTCCCCACATAGTAGGCCACTACATAGGGACATGGTGCTTTGTGGGACAGAACACTTTTGTAGACTAACCACTCTCATGTATTTGTCATGAACTCGTCTCAAATAAAATAAAATCTAACTTTATCTCATACCTCAGATTTGTCTCATAGACTGATGCCTCAAACTTGTCTCATTCAAATCAAATCAAACTTTATTTAAACATGTTATAGTCAATCCTCCCTGTGTGTCGTTTCATCCCAGTGACACTAGGGCTGGGTCTCAATACGCTGTTGTCAGTAACACTAGGGCTGGGTCTCAATAAGCTGTTGTCAGGAACACTAGGGCTGGGTCTCAATAAGCTGTTGTCAGTAACACTAGGGCTGGGTCTCAATAAGCTGTTATCAGGAACACTAGGGCTGGGTCTCAATAAGCTGTTATCAGGAACACTAGGGCTGGGTCTCAATAAGCTGTTATCAGGAACACTAGGGCTGGGTCTCAATAAGCTGTTGTCAGTAACTCTAGGGCTGGGTCTCAATAAGCTGTTATCAGTAACACTAGGGCTGGGTCTCAATAAGCTGTTATCGGTAGCACTAGGGCTGGGTCTCAATAAGCTGTTATCAGTAACACTAGGGCTGGGTCTCAATAAGCTGTTATCAGTGACACTAGGGCTGAGTCTCAATAAGCTGTTATCAGTAACACTAGGGCTGGGTCTCAATAAGCTGTTATCAGGAACACTAGGGCTGGGTCTCAATAAGCTGTTATCAGGAACACTAGGGCTGGGTCTCAATAAGCTGTTATCAGTAACAAGAGGGCTGGGTCTCAATAAGCTGTTATCAGGAACACTAGGGCTGGGTCTCAGTAAGCTGTTATCAGTAACACTAGGGCTGGGTCTCAATAAGCTGTTATCAGTAACACTAGGGCTGGGTTTCAATAAGCTGTTGTCAGTAACACTAGGGCTGGGTCTCAATAAGCTGTTATCAGTAACACTAGGGCTGGGTCTCAATAAGCTGTTATCAGTAACACTAGGGCTGGGTCTCAATAAGCTGTTGTCAGTAACACTAGGGCTGGGTCTCAATAAGCTGTTATCAGTAACACTAGGGCTGGGTCTCAATAAGCTGTTATCAGTAACACTAGGGCTGGGTCTCAATAAGCTGTTATCAGTAACACTAGGGCTGGGTCTCAATAAGCTGTTATCAGTAACACTAGGGCTGGGTCTCAATAAGCTGTTATCAGTAACACTAGGGCTGGGTCTCAATAAGCTTTCTGATGAACTATCATGACCTGAGAACTAGAGGAATATATTCTATCAGATGCTGCTGCAGTGGGGAATCTACCTGTCTCTTATTACAATCACTTTGGCACTAATTTCAGAACCTTGACGTCATTTTTCAAAACTCTAGTCACAAAACTGTCATTTACATTTTAGCAGACGCTCTTATCCAGAGCGACTTACAGTTAGTGAGGGCATACATTATTTTTTTTACATACTGGCCCCCCGTGGGAATCGAACCCACAACCCTGGTGTTGCAAACGCCATGCTCTACCAACTGAGCTACATCCCTGCCGGCCGTTCCCTCCCCTACCCTGGACCAATTGTGCGCCGCCCCATGGGTCTCCCGGTCGCGGCCGGCTACGACAGAGCCTGGATTCGAACCAGGATCTCTAGTGGCACAGCTAGCACTGCGATGCAGTGCCTTACACCACTTGTAACACATGCTGTCCAATGTTCAAAACATTGCATTGTGCATTCATATCTTTAAAGAAATCTTGCATTTGCACAATCTTTGGTTCAAAAAACATATGTATTGTGAAATACCAATGAAACGTTAATTTAGATCACCCACACGCAAGCAACCGATAGTGTCACTGTGTCATTTTTGTACTACAATATTTAATGATTGTACGAACATAGGTGATGTTTCATTATTGGTACTACATGTAAATACATCCCTGTAAAAGTACTGCAGTGGTAGAGAGAATACTACAGACACAGTGGAATCATTGAACAAAATCTGAAATATATTGCTGAAAAACAATACAGTACTGTAAAACATCAAATGCAGTGTTCCTCAACTTGCTTGCTTGTACTGTAAAAAGCAAAAACATAGGAGTGATTACTGTACTTCTACATTTTCATAAACTCTGTCTTGTGGATTTGGCCACAGGTTCTCATCTACATCACAATGGATGTTTTCATCAGCCAAACATCTTTGAAAAAAACCTTTGGCCATGGCGAATCCAGGCCTGACACTGGTCTGCCGTGATGTCATCGCATGCGTCATCCATGGCCTGGAGAAGAGTGACTTGTTCATGAGGGCGCCTATCATAAACCTTCCATCTCCATGCGGAGAAAAAATTCCTCAAATCGGGTTAAGGAAAGGAGAGTATGGGGGTAAATACAGGGTGGTAAATTGTGCATGGGCCTGAAACCATGCTTGCACCATATGAGCATGGTGGAACCTGACATTATCCCACACAGTGACATAGGTCACGCCATCGGCTCTACAGACCTGATCGAGCTCATCAAGGAAGGTTACAAGGAGAGCTGCATTATATGATCCAATACGAGGTCTGCGTCCCACCACACCATCTTCTGATATAGCCGCACACATGGTAATGTTGGCCCCACGTTGTCCAGGTACTTGGATGGTTGCCCGCTGGCCAATGAAATTCCGACCTCTCCTCCTTGTCTTGGCCAGGTTAAAGCCTGCCTCATCCAAATATATGAATTTGTGATGGTTGTCATCAGCATCCAGCTCCACCACCCTCTAAAAATACATTTTGGAAAGAGATTTACTGATTACTGTACAATGTAGAATTATTAGGGAATTTTATTACAACAGCCATCTTGAAACTGAACATACCTGAACATACTCAGTCCTCATTTGCTTCACTCTGTCTGCATTTCTTTCAAAAGGCACACGGTATAGTTGTTTTAAAGACACCTGGTGCCTTTTCAGCATGCGTGCAATAGTCGGCAAACTTATGGATTCCACATTGTGAAACATGTCTTCATTGTCCAAGATATGCTGTGCTGTTTGTTGCTACTTGGCTACCTGCCAAACTATTCACGTTTTACTTTTAATAAACGTTTAATCAATCTCTGTGTTCAACAAATTTACCAACTTTTTAGTTTTGTCCTCACTCATCTTTTTTCGTTAAACTTTTTCACCCCGGACGTTTTATCCCGAGACAGAAGAGTCATTTTCCTGTGCGTTTTAGCTGCCAACTTTACTTTATTTTCCATCGCAACTTTTTTCCCTTATTCAACTTTTTCACTCCGGACGCTTTATCTGGACATGGTTCGTCAACATCTTCAACAGCCGAAGCTAAGTAGTAACATTAACATGATGTCTTCTAATTGCAGTCGCTGTACTCATAATATACAGGAGAACGATCGCCTTACGGCGAGAATAGCTGTGCTACAAGCCCAGCTTCAGACGCAATCGTTAGGGTAATTTCAGTGTAGGAAAGGAAGAAACAGCGTCTGTGCCACCAGTAAGTACAGACAGTAACGTTAGTATAAATCCCCCCGCACAGTCCCCGCAGCCGGACAACTTTCTCATGGCTTCTGGAGGGAAATACTGTTGGAATGCTCAACCGGTGTCGCTCATTCAGCCGACAGAAACCTTCAACCGGTTTTCCCCATTATGTAGCGAGTCGGAGTCTGAGTCTGAGTCTTCTCTTGTCTCTACTCCTCCCGTTACGGGGTCTGAGACGCCGAAGGCTCCCACCATTAGCTCTGACAAATTGAAAACCCTAGTCATTGGCGACTCCATTACCCGCAGTATTAGACTTAAAACGAATCACCCAGCGATCATACACTGTTTACCAGGGGGCAGGGCTACCGACGTTAAGGCTAATCTAAAGATGGTGCTGGCTAAAGCTAAAACTGGCGAGTGTAGAGAGTATAGAGATATTGTTATCCACGTCGGCACCAACGATGTTAGGATGAAACAGTCAGAGGTCACCAAGTGCAACAAAGCTTCAGCGTGTAAATCAGCTAGAAAGATGTGTCGGCATCGAGTAATTGTCTCTGGCCCCCTCCCAGTTAGGGGAAGTGACGAGCTCTACAGCAGAGTCTCAGCACTCAATCGCTGGTTGAAAACTGTTTTCTGCCCCTCCCAAAAGATAACATTTGTGGATAATTGGCCCTCTTTCTGGGACTCACCCACAAACAGGACCAAGCCTGACCTGCTGAGGAGTGACGGACTCCATCCTAGCTGGAGGGGTGCTCTCCTCTTATCTACCAACATAGATAGGGCTCTAACTCCTCTAGCCCCACAGTGAAATAGGGTGCAGGCCAGGCAGCAGGCTGTTAGCCAACCTGCCAGCTTAGTGGAGTCTGCCAATAGCATAGTCAGTGTAGTCAGCTCAGCCATACCCATTGAGACTGTGTCTGTGCCTCGACCTAGGTTGGGCAAAACTAAACATGGCGGTGTTCACCCTAGCAATCTTATTAGGATAAAGACCTCCTCCATTCCTGCCATTATTGAAAGAGATCGTGATACCTCACATCTCAAAATAGGGTTACTTAATGTTAGATCCCTCACTTCAAAGGCAGTTATAGTCAATGAACTAATCACTGATCATAATCTTGATGTGATTGGCCTGACTGAAACATCAAATCAAATCAAATTTTATTGGTCACATGCGCCGAATACAACAGGTGCAGACATTACAGTGAAATGCTTACTTACAGCCCTTAACCAACAGTGCATTTATTTTAAACAAAAAAAGTAAGAATAAAACAACAACAAAAAAAGTGTTGAGAAAAAAAGAGCAGAAGTAAAAATAAAGTGACAGTAGGGAGACTATATATACAATAGAATAAAGTGACAGTAGGGAGGCTATATATACAGGGGGGTACCGTTGCATAGTCAATGTGCGGGGGCACCGGCTAGTTGAGGTAGTTGAGGTAATATGTACATGTGGGTAGAGTTAAAGTGACTATGCATAAATACTTAACAGAGTAGCAGCAGCGTAAAAAGTATGGGGTGGGGGGGCAGTGCAAATAGTCCGGGTAGCCATGATTAGCTGTTCAGGAGTCTTATGGCTTGGGGGTAGAAGCTGTTGAGAAGTCTTTTGGACCTAGACTTGGCACTCCGGTACCGCTTGCCGTGCGGTAGCAGAGAGAACAGTCTATGACTAGGGTGACTGGAGTCTTTGACAATTTTGAGGGCCTTCCTCTGACACCGCCTGGTATAGAGGTCCTGGATGGCAGGGAGCTTTGCCCCTGTGATGTACTGGGCCGTACGCACTACCCTCTGTAGTGCCTTGCGGTCAGAGGCCAAGCAGTTGCCATACCAGGCGGTGATGCAACCAGTCAGGATGCTCTCGATGGTGCAGCTGTAGAATTTTTTGAGGATCTGAGGACCCATGCCAAATCTTTTTAGTCTCCTGAGGGGGAATAGGCTTAAACATGGCTTAAGCCTGATGAATTTGCTGTGTTAAATGAGGCCTCACCTCCTGGTTACACTAGTGACCATATTCCCCGTGCATCCCGCAAAGGCGGAGGTGTTGCTAACATTTACGATAGCAAATTTCAATTTACAAAAAAAAAAATGGCGTTTTCATCTTTTGAGCTTCTAGTCATGAAATCTATGCAGCCTACTCAATCACTTTTTATAGCTACTGTTTACAGGCCTCCTGGGCCATATACAGCGTTCCTCTCTGAGTTTCCTGAATTCCTATCAGACCTTGTAGTCATAGCAGATCATATTCTAATTTTTGGTGATTTTAATATTCACATGGAGAAGTCCACAGACCCACTCCAAAAGTCTTTCGGAGCCATCATCGACTCAGTGGGTTTTGTCCAACATGTCTCTGGACCTACTCACTGCCACAGTCATACTCTGGACCTAGTTTTGTCCCATGGAATAAATGTTGTAGATCTTAATGTTTTTCCACAAAATCCTGGACTATCGGACCACCATTTTATTACGTTTGCAATCGCAACAAATAATCTGCTCAGACCCCAACCAAGGAGCATCAAAAGTCGTGCTATAAATTCTCAGACAACACAAAAATTCCTTGATGCCCTTCCAGACTCCTTCTGCCTACCCAAGGACGTCAGAGGACAAAAATCAGTTAACCACTTAACTGAGGAACTCAATTTAACCTTGCGCAATACCCTAGATGCAGTTGCACCCCTAAAAACGAAAAACATTTGTCATAAGAAACTAGCTCCCTGGTATACAGAAAATACCCGAGCTTTGAAGCAAGCTTCCAGGAAATTGGAACGGAAATGGCGCCACACCAAACTGGAAGTCTTCCGACTAGCTTGGAAAGACAGTACCGTGCAGTACCGAAGAGCCCTCACTGCTGCTCGATCATCCTACTTTTCCAACTTAATCGAGGAAAATAAGAATAATCCAAAATTTCTTTTTGATACTGTTGCAAAGCTAACTAAAAAGCAGCATTCCCCAAGAGAGGATGGCTTTCACTTCAGCAGTAATAAATTCATGAACTTCTTTGAGGAAAAGATCATGACCATTAGAAAGCAAATTACGGACTCCTCTTTGAATCTGCGTATTCCTCCAGGGCTTAGCTGTCCTGGATCTGCACAGCTCTGCGAGGGCCTGGGATCGGGAGAGACACTTAAGTGTTTTAGTACTATATCTCTTGACACAATGATGAAAATAATCATGGCCTCTAAACCTTCAAGCTGCATACTGGATCCTATTCCTACTAAACTGCTGAAGGAGCTGCTTCCTGTGCTTGGCCCTCCTATGTTGAACATAATAAACAGCTCTCTATCCACCGGATGTGTACCAAACTCACTAAAAGTGGCAGTGATAAAGCCTCTCTTGAAAAAGCCAAACCTTGACCCGGAAAATATAAAAAACTATCGGCCTATATCGAATCTTCCATTCCTCTCAAAAATTTTAGAAAAAGCTGTTGCGCAGCAACTCACTGCCTTTCTGAAGACAAACAATGTATACGAAATGCTTCAGTCTGGTTTTAGACCCCATCATAGCACTGAGACTGCACTTGTGAAGGTGGTAAATGACCTTTTAATGGTGTCAGACCGAGGCTCTGCATCTGTCCTCGTGCTACTAGACCTTAGTGCTGCCTTTGACACCATCGATCACCACATTCTTTTGGAGAGACTGGAAACCCAAATTGGTCTACACGGACAAGTTCTGGCCTGGTTTAGATCTTACCTGTCGGAAAGATATCAGTTTGTCTCTGTGAATGGTCTGTCCTCCGACAAATCAACTGTACATTTCGGTGTTCCTCAAGGTTCCGTTTTAGGACCACTATTGTTTTCACTATATATTTTACCTCTTGGGGATGTTATTCGAAAACATAATGTTAACTTTCACTGCTATGCGGATGACACACAGCTGTACATTTCAATGAAACATGGTGAAGCCCCAAAATTGCCCTCGCTAGAAGCCTGTGTTTCAGACATAAGGAAGTGGATGGCTGAAAACTTTTTACTTTTAAACTCGGACAAAACAGAGATGCTTGTTCTAGGTCCCAAGAAACAAAGAGATCTTCTGTTAAATCTGACAATTCATCTTGATGGTTGTAAAGTCGTCTCAAATAAAACTGTGAAGGACCTCGGCGTTACTCTTGACCCTGATCTCTCTTTTGACGAACATATCAAGACTGTTTCAAGGACAGCTTTTTTCCATCTACGTAACATTGCAAAAATCAGAAATTTTCTGTCCAAAAATGATGCAGAAAAATTAATCCATGCATTTGTTACTTCTAGGTTAGACTACTGCAATGCTCTATTTTCCGGCTACCCGGATAAAGCACTAAATAAACTTCAGTTAGTGCTAAATACGGCTGCTAGAATCCTGACTAGAACCAAGAAATTTGATCATATTACTCCAGTGCTAGCTTCCCTACACTGGCTTCCTGTTAAGGCAAGGGCTGATTTCAAGGTTTTACTGTTAACCTATAAAGCGTTACATGGGCTTGCTCCTACCTATCTTTCCGAGTTGGTCCTGCCGTACATACCAATACGTACGCTACGGTCACAAGACGCAGGCCTCCTAATTGTCCCTAGAATTTCTAAGCAAACAGCGGGAGGCAGGGCTTTCTCCTATAGATCTCCATTTTTATGGAACAGTCTGCCTACCCATGTGAGAGACGCAGACTCGGTCTCAACCTTTAAGTCTTTACTGAAGACTTATCTCTTCAGTAGGTCATATGATTGAGTGTAGTCTGGCCCAGGAGTGTGAAGGTGAACGGAAAGGCTCTGGAGCAACGAACAGCCCTTGCTGTCTCTGCCGGGCCGGTTCCCCTCTCCACTGGGGTTCTCTGCCTCTAACCCTGTTGCAGGGGCTGAGTCACTGGCTTGCTGGTGCTCTTTCATGCCGTCCCTGGGAGGGGTGCGTCACTTGAGTGGGTTGAGTTACTGACGTGATCTTCCTGTCTGGGTTGGCGCCCCCCCTTGGTTTGTGCTGTGGTGGAGACCTTTGTGGGCTATACTCGGCCTTGTCTCAGGATTGTAAGTTGGTGGTTGAGGATATCCCTCTAGTGGTGCGGGGGCTGTGCTTTGGCAGAGTGGGTGGGGTTATATCCTTCCTGTTTGGCCCTGTCCGGGGGTTTCTTCGGATGGGGCCACAGTGTCTCCGGACCGCTCCTGTCTCAGCCTCCAGTATTTATGCTGCAGTAGTTTATGTGTCGGGGGGCTGGGGTTAGTTGGTTATACCTGGAGTACTTCTCCTGTCTTATCCAGTGTCCTGTGTGAATTTAAGTATGCTCTCTCTAATTCTCTCGTTCTCTCTTTCTCTCTGAGAACCTGAGCCCTAGGACCATACGTCAGGACTACCGGGCATGATGACACCTTGCTGTCCCCAGTCCGCCTGGCCTTGCTGCTATTCCAGTTTCAACTGTTCTGCCTGCGGTTACGAAACCCCTACCTGTCCCAGACCTGCTGTTTTCAACTCTTAATGATCGGCTATGAAAAGCCAACTGAGAGACCTGAGCCCTAGGACCATACGTCGGGACTACCGGCCGTGGTGACTCCTTGCTGTCCCCAGTCCGCCTGGCCTTGCTGCTATTCCAGTTTCAACTGTTCTGCCTGCGGTTATGGAACCCCTACCTGTCCCAGACCTGCTGTTTTCAACTCTTAATGATCGGCTATGAAAAGCCAACTGAGATTTATTCCTGATTATTATTTGACCATGCTTGTCACTTATGAACATTTTTGAACATCTTGGCATGGTTCTGTTATAATCTTCACCCGGCACAGCCAGAAGAGGACTGGCCACCCCTCATAGCCTGGTTCCTCTCTAGGTTTCTTCCTAGGTTTTCGCCTTTCTAGGGAGTTTTTCCTAGCCACCGTGCTTCTACACCTGCATTACTAGCTGTTTGGGGTTTTAGGCTGGGTTTCTGTACAGCACTTCGAGATATTAGCTGATGTAAGAAGGGCTATATAAAATAAAATTGATTGATTGATATGCTGGCGAATTTCTGTAAGTCGAATATCATTTCTGGCCCGAACCAAATCGACCACAGCCTGCTCTTGTTGGTCAGTCAGAATTTTGCCTCTGCCTCCCCTATTTGGCCTAGTCTCAATTCTACAGGGAACATTACAGTAAGAAGACACTTGGTCACATCACCTACTCTGTGATACACATTGGTATGCAGTCATTTGACAATTGAGAGTAGCATGATGTTTAGTACAATGCTGACGACTTACCGGTTCTCATTGCGGAACGTTCTGATTATTGAGGCCACGGTTGACCTTCTGAGGTTTGGTTGTATCATTGTAGCCGCCTCAGTCATTGTCATGCCATGATTTACGACATGGTCTACAACTATTGCTCGGATTTCATTGGACACTCTTTGCTGTTGCTGCCGCTGTCTTGGTCCGTGGCCTTGTCCTCTACCACGTTCCCCCCCAACACCTCTCAAACGAGGCCCACGACCCCCTCTCAGAAGGGGTGCTTGTCCCCTGCCATTCCTTTGACCAACACGTCTTCCTCGTCTTCCTCCCACCACTGCTTGACCTCTATTGTGACCTGGATCACCTGCCGGCTCCATGTTACAGTACATATCGCTATGTTGTTGCAAGTGGATCCCAATCAATTATTTATATACTCGTTCCACATTGTGAACTCAATAAATCAGTAACGAGTTGGCAGAATTGGACAAGCAATTACAAGGGCCTGCATCCATACAGTGCAGTACTGTCAATACTGTAAATAGTCTGAAAAGGTGGTACGTGGGACCATAGAAACGGTGTCTGATAAAGAATGATGGTGAAATGTTACATCCATAGATAATGTAGTCTAATTGGTTCATGCTCCATGCTAATTGGTGACAATGAATCTCGTTATCTTGAAACTTTCATGATCTAAACATGGAATATTGTTTGTCTGTTTCCATACAACTATGCATTAAGAGTAATGCAACAGTTACTTATCATTTTGAGCAGTTGTATCAATTGATAGTTGGATAATTGTAATGAAATGAATAGACACTCGTCTGAAATGTAATGTGTGAATTGCCTTTTGAAATAGTAGTACTTTGATGTTAAGTTGTGTCATATTGAACAGGTGATTTTTGTTAAATGAACAAATGATCTTAGTTTTATGTGTATTGTATCCAAGCAATTGAAAAAAAAGTGTTAAGAGTTTTGAAAAATGTGCATTTTGATCATTGGTTGTGAGTTTTGTGTCTAGAGTTTTGAAAAATGACCTCAAGGTTCTGAAATTAGTGCCAAAGTGATTGTAAAAAAAAACTGTATTTGCCATTGTTTAATTTTACATGTATCGCATACTTCTCGCGTCTCTCCTCTCTCCTTGCCTCCTTCTCAAAACCCATTGGATGAGAAAGCCAGAGGTCCCGCCCCTCTGACCTTCTCCTCCAATGGGTTTCGAGAAGGAAAGAGGAGAGAGAGAACGCGAGGAGTATGCAATTGAGATCTACTCTTGTAGTAGCTAGAGGCGCACAATCAACCAGTGACCGCATCTCTCGCACAAGCCATGCATGTTTAGATACCGGGCGCGCAAGCTCCGTACAGGGAGACCAACAGGTGCAACCAACGGACGGGGCGGGGGGGGGTGAGGGGAGGCGAACTTGACGTCGTCAGAATGACTTGTGGGCAGACTGTATACTATCACCCAAAAGGGTACTCTGTTAGTGGGAGGGGAAATCTAGGATCAAGTCCCCCCCTGTCCATATAATCTTACTCATTACTATCTAAAAGGCTACACCGATTCTAGACAGGCACTCCTACTCCAAGACGCTTCATGAATAAGGAACTGCCTCTGTGTCGGTGTCCCTGTCTGTGTAATGTGGGGTGTAATGTGAAGTGTTGGCCACTAGGTGGAGCTCCTCCTCCTGATGTCCTAATATAGCTGCCGTTTTCACACAGAAGAGAGAGAAAAACCTCAGGCGTTTGTAAACTAACCTTTAAAAAAGTGACGATGCTGTCAGTAGCCTCATACTAGTGCCCTAAAGTTAAAACCAGTCTGTGGTTGGATTTGACCGTTTTGAATTAGCAGAGTTTCTGACATAATGTGATCGATTTGATTGAATTGATCCAACCACGCTACTCTAGGGAGGTTCTATTGTCTCATATATGATTATGTGTGTTGGTGTAATGTGGTGATTTGACCACTTGGTGATGATGTTGTCTCATATATGATTATGTGTGTTGGTGTAATGTGGTGATTTGACCACTTGGTGATGATGTTGTCTCATAAATGATTATGTGTGTTGGTGTAATGTGGTGATTTGACCACTTGGTGATGATGTTGTCTCATATATGATTATGTGTGTTGGTGTAATGTGGTGATTTGACCACTTGGTGATGATGTTGTCTCATAATTCTGTGTTCGTCTATCAACCCAGTCATATCTTCTCTCTTTGACTGACATTCTCCATTGAAAATGTTTTTAGTCAGCGTTAGAATGAACGTGGGTCCAGGAAACTGGAGAATATTGAAGACTAAACTGGTTCTGTTTGTATGTTTTAATAGCAGGCTATAATAATGTATTCCATTATCTTTCATGCGTAGGCTATTCTAGAGCGCATGCCATAGCAAGTGTCACGTTTTAAACACTTTTGTTACAATTATTAATCCATCAACGAATGTAAAAATGTAGGCTATCAAATGACATGTTTTGAAACAGACTAATAATCAGTCTTCAACTTATAATATAATAATATGCCATTTAGCAGATGCTTTTATCCAAAGCGACTTACAGTCATGCGTGCATACATTTTTTTTTTTTTTTTGTGTATGGGTGGTCCCGGGGATCGAACCGACTACCTTGGCGTTACAAGCGCCGTGCTCTACCAGCTGAGCTACAGAGGACCAGCTTGCCCATTCATGTTCTGTAACGTTAGGCCTACTAGCTCTTTACACTGTAGGACAAGTCTTCAACGAGGAGGCAAGGTGCAGCTAATGTGTGAGATTTAATGTGAATAACCATATTGTTCAATTCCATTTGTATTTTTTAATTTATTTTTATTTAACCTTTATTTAACCAGGTAAGAAGCCAGTTGAGAACAAGTTCTCATTTACAACTGCGACCTGGCCAAGATAAAGCAAAGCAGTGCGATAAAAACAACAACACAGAGTTACATATGGGGTAAAACAAAACATAAAGTCAAAAAATACAACAGAAAATATATATACAGTGTGTGCAAATGTAGTAAGTTATGGAGGTAAGGCAATAAATAAGCTATAGTGAAAAATAATTACATTTAATTATTATTGTTATTATTATTATTATTGTTATTATTATTATTATTGTCATCTCGTGTTATCTTTGTTCTCTGATTGTCATGATCATAATCACAGCCCTGTAGGCGCCGTCCACCTTGTTATGGCCCATCAATAGTCCTATCACACACACACACACACACACACACACACACACACACACACACACACTCAAGAGAGAGAGTCATTCCGGATCTCATTAACGGCCGGCCTCGAGGCGCGCGCTGTCTCGTTCATTGATCCGCGTCTCTTTTTTAAAAAACTCCTCTCTCTCTCCGGTATTCTCTCTCTCACACACACCCGGTCCGGCTCGATCCCATCCCGCGCTATGGTAGACGGGTTCAGAATCTAGAGAGCGCGTTTCTGGGAAGACGTCGCGTGAACCGGTTTGGTGTTTTTTTCTCTCGGTGATGGACTAGATTTTGAGAGCGAGCAGAGAGGGAGAAAATAAAGCTGAAACCGAGAAAACAAGTGTCTAGGCGACTCTACTACAACGACGACGACGACATGGACTCTTCTCTCCTCTCAGTCGTTGCGCTCCTAATTGTTTTCGCCTCCTCTTCCTACTCTCTTTCCTCCTCCTCCTCCGACGTCGTTCCCTCTCCCTCCTTCATTCTACCGTTTACCGACTGCATCCAGAGCCGCGGCAGGGACGGGTTCTACCAGGGGGCTGTGGACGTAACGGAGTCCGGTGCGGTGTGTATGAGGTGGAGCGAGGTAGCGGGGTTTGAGGAGCGCTATCCGGGCAGAGGTCTGGGGGATCATAACCGCTGTCGGAACCCGGACAACAGGATCAGACCCTGGTGTTTCTTCAGGAACAGCCGCGGCAGAACCGACTGGGGCTACTGCGACTGTAAACAAGGTAGAGGAAGGAGAGAGGTGTGTGTGTGTGCGTGTGCGTGTGTGTGTGTGTGTGTGGCAACAGTAGGCATGTCTCACCTGATAGAAGTGTCTCATTAGTATTGAGGCATGTGTCTGGTTGGTAGCTAGTTAAAATACTAGTCTCACCTGATAGAAGTGTCTCATTAGTATTGAGGTATGTGTCTGGTTGGTAGCTAGTTAAAATACTTCTCACCTGATAGAAGCGTCTCATTAGTATTGAGGTATCAAATCAAATCAAATGTTATTGGTCACATACACATATTTAGCAGATGTTATTGTGGGTGTAGCGAAATGCTTGTGTTCCTAGCTCCAACAGTGCAGTAGTATCTAACAATTCACAACAATACACACACATCTAAAAGTAAAATAATGGAATTAAGAAATATATACATATTAGGACGAGCAACGTCGGAGTGGCATTGACTAAAATACAGTAGAATAGAATACAGTATATACATATGAGATGAGTAAAGCAGGATGTAAACATTATTAAAGTGACTAGTGTTCCATTATTAAAGTGGCCAGTGATTCCATGTCTATGTACATAGGGCAGCAGCCTCTAAGGTGCAGGGTTGAGTAACCGGTTGGAAGCCGGCTAGTGATGGCTATTTAACAGTCTGATGGCCTTGAGATAGAAGCTGTTTTTCAGTCTCTCGGTCCCAGCTTTGATGCACCTGTACTGACCTTGCCTTCTGGATGATAGCGTGGTGAACAGGCCGTGGCTCGGGTGGTTGATGTCCTTGATGATCTTTTTGGCCTTCCTGTGACATTGGGTGCTGTAGGTGTCCTGGAGGGCAGGTAGTTTGCCCCGGTGATGCGTTGGACAGACCGCACCACCCTCTGGAGAGCCCTGTGGTTGCCGGCGGTGCAGTTGCCGTACCAGGCGGTGATACAGCCCGACAGGATGCTCTCAATTGTGCATCTGTAAAAGTTAGTGAGGGTTTTAGGGGCCAAGCCAAGTTTCTTCAGCCTCCTGAGGTTGAAGAGGCGCTGTTGCGTCTTCTTCAACACATTGTCTGTGTTGGTGGACCATTTCAGAATATTAGGGGGAGACTCTACCAAGATAGACAAGCTGTCGGTCATTAGGGGGAGACTTGACCAAGATAGACAAGCTGTCGGTCATTAGGGGGAGACTCGACCAAGATAGACAAGCTGTCGGTCGTTACGGGGAGACTCTACCAAGATAGACAAGCTGTCGGTCGTTAGGGGGAGACTCGACCAAGATAGACAAGCTGTCGGTCATTAGGGGGAGACTCTACCAAGATAGACAAGCTGTCGGTCGTTAGGGGGAAACTCGACCAAGATAGACAAGCTGTCGGTCATTAGGGGGAGACTCGACCAAGATAGACAAGCTGTCGGTCATTAGGGGGAGACTCGACCAAGATAGACAAGCTGTCGGTCATTAGGGGGAGACTCGACCAAGATAGACAAGCTGTCGGTCATTAGGGGGAGACTCGACCAAGATAGACAAGCTGTCGGTCATTAGGGGGAGACTCGACCAAGATAGACAAGCTGTCGGTCATTAGGGGGAGACTCGACCAAGATAGACAAGCTGTCGGTCATTAGGGGGAGACTCTACCAAGATAGACAAGCTGTCGGTCGTTAGGGGGAGACTCTACCAAGATAGACAAGCTGTCGGTCATTAGGGGGAGACTCGACCAAGATAGACAAGCTGTCGGTCATTAGGGGGAGACTCGACCAAGATAGACAAGCTGTCGGTCATTAGGGGGAGACTCTACCAAGATAGACAAGCTGTCGGTCGTTAGGGGGAGACTCTACCAAGATAGACAAGCTGTCGGTCGTTAGGGGGAGACTCTACCAAGATAGACAAGCTGTCAGTCATTAGGGGGAGACTCGACCAAGATAGACAAGCTGTCGGTCATTAGGGGGAGACTCTACCAAGATAGACAAGCTGTCGGTCATTAGGGGGAGACTCTACCAAGATAGACAAGCTGTCGGTCATTAGGGGGAGACTCTACCAAGATAGACAAGCTGTCGGTCATTAGGGGGAGACTCGACCAAGATAGACAAGCTGTCGGTCGTTAGGGGGAGACTCGACCAAGATAGACAAGCTGTCGGTCGTTAGGGGGAGACTCTACCAAGATAGACAAGCTGTCGGTCGTTAGGGGGAGACTCGACCAAGATAGACAAGCTGTCGGTCATTAGGGGGAGACTCTACCAAGATAGACAAGCTGTCGGTCATTAGGGGGAGACTCGACCAAGATAGACAAGCTGTCGGTCATTAGGGGGAGACTCGACCAAGATAGACAAGCTGTCGGTCATTAGGGGGAGACTCGACCAAGATAGACAAGCTGTCGGTCATTAGGGGGAGACTCGACCAAGATAGACAAGCTGTCGGTCATTAGGGGGAAACTCTACCAAGATAGACAAGCTGTCGGTCATTAGGGGGAGACTCGACCAAGATAGACAAGCTGTCGGTCATTAGGGGGAGACTCGACCAAGATAGACGAGCTGTCGGTCATTAGGGGGAGACTCTACCAAGATAGACAACCTGTCGGTCATTAGGGGGAGACTCGACCAAGATAGACAAGCTGTCGGTCATTAGGGGGAGACTCGACCAAGATAGACAGGCTGTCAGTCAGTAGGTGTGGACCGGGTGCTGTTCTGCGTGTGTGTGTGTGTGTGA
>NW_028157514.1:35000-44429 GCF_964263955.1 Coregonus lavaretus
CTGGGCTAGTAGATAATGTATGGGGGGAGGTGACTAGTACTATTTAGACTGGGCTAGGAGATAATGTATGGGGGGGAGGAGACTAGTACTATTCAGACTGGGCTAGTAGATAATGTATAGGGGGAGGTGACTAGTACTATTTAGACTGGGCTAGGAGATAATGTATGGGGGGAGGAGACTAGTACTATTCAGACTGGGCTAGGAGATAATGTATGGGGGGGAGGAGACTAGTACTATTCAGACTGGGCTAGGAGATAATGTATGGGGGGGAGGAGACTAGTACTATTCAGACTGGGCTAGGAGATAATGTATGGGGGGGAGGAGACTAGTACTATTCAGACTGGGCTAGGAGATAATGTATGGGGGGAGGAGACTAGTACTATTCAGACTGGGCTAGGAGATAATGTATTGGGGGGGAGGAGACTAGTACTATTCAGACTGGGCTAGGAGATAATGTATGGGGGAGGAGACTAGTACTATTCAGACTGGGCTAGTAGATAATGTATGGGGGTGAGGAGGGGGCTAGTACTATTCAGACTGGGCTAGTAGATAATGTATGGGGGTGAGGAGGGGGCTAGTACTATTCAGACTGGGCTAGGAGATAATGTATGGGAGGGAGGAGACTAGTACTATTCAGACTGGGCTAGGAGATAATGTATGGGAGGGAGGAGGGGGCTAGTACTATTCAGACTGGGCTAGTAGATAATGTATGGGGGTGAGGAGGGGGCTAGTACTATTCAGACTGGGCTAGGAGATAATGTATGGGAGGGAGGAGACTAGTACTATTCAGACTGGGCTAGGAGATAATGTATGGGGGGAGGAGATTAGTACTATTCAGACTGGGCTAGTAGATAATGTATTGGGGGGAGGAGACTAGTACTATTCAGACTGGGCTAGGAGATAATGTATGGGAGGGAGGAGGGGGCTAGTACTATTCAGACTGGGCTAGGAGATAATGTATAGGGAGGGGAGGAGACTAGTAGTATTCAGACTGGGCTAGTAGATAATGTATGTGGGGAGGAGACTAGTACTATTCAGACTGGGCTAGTAGATAATGTATGGGGGGGAGGGGACTAGTACTATTCAGACTGGGCTAGGAGAAAATGTATAGGGGGGAGGAGACTAGTACTATTCAGACTGTGCTAGTAGATAATGTATGGGGGGGAGGAGACTAGTACTATTCAGACTGGGCTAGTAGATAATGTATAGGGGGAGGAGACTAGTACTATTCAGACTGGGCTAGGAGATAATGTATGGGGGGGAGGAGACTAGTACTATTCAGACTGGGCTAGGAGATAATGTATAGGGGGAGGAGACTAGTACTATTCAGACTGGGCTAGGAGATAATGTATGGGGGGAGGAGACTAGTACTATTCAGACTGGGCTAGGAGATAATGTATGGGGGGGGAGGAGACTAGTACTATTCAGACTGGGCTAGGAGATAATGTATTGGGGGGGAGGAGACTAGTACTATTCAGACTGGGCTAGGAGATCATGTATGGGGGGAGGAGACTAGTACTATTCAGACTGGGCTAGTAGATAATGTATGGGGGTGAGGAGGGGGCTAGTACTATTCAGACTGGGCTAGTAGATAATGTATGGGGGTAAGGAGGGGGCTAGTACTATTCAGACTGGGCTAGGAGATAATGTATGGGAGGGAGGAGACTAGTACTATTCAGACTGGGCTAGTAGATAATGTATGGGAGGGAGGAGACTAGTACTATTCAGACTGGGCTAGGAGATAATGTATGGGGGGGAGGAGACTAGTACTATTCAGACTGGGCTAGTAGATAATGTATGGGGGTGAGGAGACTAGTACTATTCAGACTGGGCTAGGAGATAATGTATGGGGGGGAGGAGACTAGTACTATTCAGACTGGGATAGGAGATAATGTATAGGGAGGGGAGGAGACTAGTACTATTCAGACTGGGCTAGTAGATAATGTATGGGGGAGGAGACTAGTACTATTCAGACTGGGCTAGTAGATAATGTATGGGGGGGAGGGGACTAGTACTATTCAGACTGGGCTGGTAGATAATGTATGGGGGGAGGAGACTAGTACTATTCAGACTGGGCTAGTAGATAATGTATGGGGGGGAGACTAGTACTATTCAGACTGGGCTAGGAGATAATGTATGGGGGGGAGGAGACTAGTACTATTCAGACTGGGCTAGGAGATAATATATGGGGGGGAGGAGACTAGTACTATTCAGACTGGGCTAGTAGATCATGTATGGGGGGGAGGAGACTAGTACTATTCAGACTGGGCTAGTAGATAATGTATGGGGGGAGGAGACTAGTACTATTCAGACTGGGCTAGTAGATAATGTATAGGGAGGGGAGGAGACTAGTAATATTCAGACTGGGCTAGTAGATAATGTATAGGGGGAGGAGACTAGTACTATTCAGACTGGGCTAGTAGATAATGTATAGGGAGGGGAGGAGACTAGTACTATTCAGACTGGGCTAGGAGATAATGTATAGGGAGGGGAGGAGACTAGTACTATTCAGACTGGGCTAGGAGAAAATGTATAGGGGGGAGGAGACTAGTACTATTCAGACTGGGCTAGTAGATAATGTATGGGGGGAGGGGACTAGTACTATTCAGACTGGGCTAGTAGATAATGTATTGGGGGGAGGAGACTAGTACTATTCAGACTGGGCTAGTAGATAATGTATAGGGGGAGGAGACTAGTACTATTCAGACTGGGCTAGTAGATAATGTATGGGGGGGGTAAAGACTAGTACTATTCAGACTGGGCTAGTAGATAATGTATGGGGGGGTGGAGACTAGTACTATTCAGACTGGGCTAGTAGATAATGTATGGGGGGGAGGAGACTAGTACTATTCAGACTGGGCTAGTAGATAATGTATGGGGGGGAGGAGACTAGTACTATTCAGACTGGGCTAGTAGATAATGTATGGGGGGGGGGAGACTAGTACTATTCAGACTGGGCTAGGAGATAATGTATGGGGGGGAGGAGACTAGTACTATTCAGACTGGGCTAGGAGATAATGTATGGGGGGGAGGAGACTAGTACTATTCAGACTGGGCTAGGAGATAATGTATGGGGGGGAGGAGACTAGTACTATTCAGACTGGGCTAGGAGATAATGTATGGGGGGGAGGAGACTAGTACTATTCAGACTGGGCTAGGAGATAATGTATTGGGGGGGAGGAGACTAGTACTATTCAGACTGGGCTAGGAGATAATGTATGGGGGGAGGAGACTAGTACTATTCAGACTGGGCTAGTAGATAATGAATGGGGGTGAGGAGGGGGCTAGTACTATTCAGACTGGGCTAGTAGATAATGTATGGGGGTGAGGAGGGGGCTAGTACTATTCAGACTGGGCTAGGAGATAATGTATGGGAGGGAGGAGACTAGTACTATTCAGACTGGGCTAGTAGATAATGTATGGGGGTGAGGAGGGGGCTAGTACTATTCAGACTGGGCTAGGAGATAATGTATGGGAGGGAGGAGACTAGTACTATTCAGACTGGGCTAGGAGATAATGTATGGGGGGGAGGAGACTAGTACTATTCAGACTGGGCTAGTAGATAATGTATGGGGGGGAGGAGACTAGTACTATTCAGACTGGGCTAGTAGATAATGTATGGGGGGGAGGAGACTAGTACTATTCAGACTGGGCTAGGAGATAATGTATGGGGGGGAGGAGACTAGTACTATTCAGACTGGGCTAGGAGATAATGTATGGGGAGGAGGAGACTAGTACTATTCAGACTGGGCTAGGAGATAATGTATGGGGGGGAGGAGACTAGTACTATTCAGACTGGGCTAGGAGATAATGTATGGGGGGAGGAGACTAGTACTATTCAGACTGGGCTAGGAGATAATGTATTGGGGGGGAGGAGACTAGTACTATTCAGACTGGGCTAGGAGATAATGTATGGGGGGAGGAGACTAGTACTATTCAGACTGGGCTAGTAGATAATGTATGGGGGTGAGGAGGGTGCTAGTTCTATTCAGACTGGGCTAGTAGATAATGTATGGGGGTGAGGAGGGGGCTAGTACTGTTCAGACTGGGCTAGGAGATAATGTATGGGAGGGAGGAGACTAGTACTATTCAGACTGGGCTAGGAGATAATGTATGGGGGTGAGGAGGGGGCTAGTACTATTCAGACTGGGCTAGGAGATAATGTATTGGAGGGAGGAGACTAGTACTATTCAGACTGGGCTAGGAGATAATGTATGGGGGGGAGGAGACTAGTACTATTCAGACTGGGCTAGTAGATAATGTATGGGGGGGGAGACTAGTACTATTCAGACTGGGCTAGTAGATAATGTATGGGGGGGAGGAGACTAGTACTATTCAGACTGGGCTAGGAGATAATGTATAGGGAGGGGAGGAGACTAGTACTATTCAGACTGGGCTAGTAGATAATGTATGGGGGGGGAGGAGACTAGTACTATTCAGACTGGGCTAGTAGATAATGTATGGGGGGAGGGGACTAGTACTATTCAGACTGGGCTAGTAGATAATGTCTGGGGGGGTGGAGACTAGTACTATTCAGACTGGGCTGGTAGATAATGTATTTCGGGGGAGGAGACTAGTACTATTCAGACTGGGCTAGTAGATAATGTATGGGGGGAGGAGACTAGTACTATTCAGACTGGGCTAGTAGATAATGTATAGGGAGGGGAGGAGACTAGTACTATTCAGACTGGGCTAGGAGATAATGTATGGGGGGGAGGAGACTAGTACTATTCAGACTGGGCTAGTAGATAATGTATGGGGGGAGGGGACTAGTACTATTCAGACTGGGCTAGTAGATAATGTATGGGGGGAGGAGACTAGTACTATTCATACTGGGCTAGTAGATAATGTATGGGGGCGAGGGGACTAGTACTATTCAGACTGGGCTAGTAGATAATGTATGGGGGGGAGGAGACTAGTACTATTCAGACTGGGCTAGTAGATAATGTATGGGGGGGAGGAGACTAGTACTATTCAGACTGGGCTAGTAGATAATGTATGGGGGGAGGGGACTAGTACTATTCAGACTGGGCTAGTAGATAATGAATGGGGGAGAGGACTAGTACTATTCAGACTGGGCTAGTAGATAATGTATTGGGGGGAGGAGACTAGTACTATTCAGACTGGGCTAGTAGATAATGTATAGGGGGAGGAGACTAGTACTATTCAGACTGGGCTAGTAGATAATGTATGGGGGGGAGGAGACTAGTACTATTCAGACTGGGCTAGTAGATAATGTATGGGGGGGAGGAGACTAGTACTATTCAGACTGGGCTAGTAGATAATGTATGGGGGGGAGGAGACTAGTACTATTCAGACTGGGCTAGTAGATAATGTATAGGGAGGGGAGGAGACTAGTACTATTCAGACTGGGCTAGTAGATAATGTATGGGGGGGAGGAGACTAGTACTATTCAGACTGGGCTAGTAGATAATGAAATGGGGGGAGGAGACTAGTACTATTCAGACTGGGCTAGGAGGTAATGTATGGGGGGGGGGGGGGGGGGGGGGTCGGGTCCTAATATAAATATGTGTAATGAAGAGATGTTAGTTTGGGCTCACTCTGTCCTCTCTCTGTTTCTGTGTGTGTGTGTTTCTGTGTGTTTCTGTGTGTGTGTGTTTCTGTGTGTGTGTGTTTCTGTGTGTGTGTGTTTCTGTGTGTGTGTGTTTCTGTGTGTGTGTGTTTCTGTGTGTGTGTGTTTCTGTGTGTGTGTGTTTCTGTGTGTGTGTCCCCAGTGGTAGCGGTGGTCCCGGTGAGGTTGGTGGGGGGGGTGTCGGCGTGGGAGGGGCGTGTTGAGGTGTTCCACGGGGGCGTGTGGGGGTCCGTCTGCGACGACCAATGGGATGAGAGCGACGTGGAGGTGGTCTGTCGACAGCTGGGCCTGGGGTGAGTACACACACACACCTTATACACACACACACCTTATACACACACACGCGTAAGCACACACACACCAGACCTGGATTTCAAATACTTGAAAAAATATATTCATTTATCTCTGCCTGTTTGAGTCAAAAACACAGCTATAAATGGACTGAACCAGAGGGGATCAGGTCTGTTAATGGACCGAACCAGAGGGGATCAGGTCTGTTAATGGACTGAACCAGAGGGGATCAGGTCTGTTAATGGACTGAACCAGAGCGGATCAGGTCTGTTAATGGACTGAACCAGAGGGGATCAGGTCTGTTAATGGACTGAACCAGAGGGGATCAGGTCTGTTAATGGACTGAACCAGAGGGGATCAGGTCTGTTAATGGACTGAACCATTGAGGATCAGGTCTGTTAATGGACTGAACCAGAGGGGATCAGGTCTGTTAATGGACTGAACCAGAGGGGATCAGGTCTGTTAATGGACTGAACCAGAGGGGATCAGGTCTGTTAATGGACTGAACCAGAGGGGATCAGGTCTGTTAATGGACTGAACCATTGAGGATCAGGTCTGTTAATGGACTGAACCAGAGGGGATCAGCTCTGTTAATGGACTGAACCAGAGGGGATCAGGTCTATTAATGGACTGAACCAGAGGGGATCAGGTCTGTTAATGGACTGAACCAGAGGGGATCAGGTCTGTTAATGGACTGAACCAGAGGGGATCAGGTCTGTTAATGGACCGAACCAGAGGGGATCAGGTCTGTTAATGGACTGAACCAGAGGGGATCAGTAAAATCAATAAAACTCTGGCTACTCACTCTGATGAAAGAGAAGGAGAGGTCAGTTGTTGAATCAGACTAATATGACTATAAACACATCCTCTATAACTATAGACACATCCTCTAATATGACTATAGACACATCCTCTAATATGACTATAGACACATCCTCTAATATGACTATAGACACATCCTCTAATATGACTATAGACACATCCTCTAATATAACTATAGACACATCCTCTATAACTATAGACACATCCTCTAATATGACTATAGACACATCCTCTAATATGACTATAGACACATCCTCTATAACTATAGACACATCCTCTATAACTATAGACACATCCTCTATAACTATAGACACGTCCTCTAATATCACTATAGACACATCCTCTAATATGACTATAGACACATCCTCTATAACTATAGACACATCCTCTAATATGACTATAGACACGTCCTCTATAACTATAGACACATCCTCTATAACTATAGACACGTCCTCTAATATCACTATAGACACATCCTCTAATATGACTATAGACACATCCTCTATAACTATAGACACATCCTCTAATATGACTATAGACACGTCCTCTATAACTATAGACACATCCTCTATAACTATAGACACATCCTCTAATATAACTATAGACACGTCCTCTAATATCACTATAGACACATCCTCTAATATGACTATAGACACATCCTCTATAACTATAGACACGTCCTCTAATATGACTATAGACACGTCCTCTAATATGACTATAGACACATCCTCTAATATGACTATAGACACATCCTCTAATATGACTATAGACACATCCTCTATAACTATAGACACATCCTCTATAACTATAGACACATCCTCTAATATGACTATAGACACATCCTCTAATATGACTGTAGACACATCCTCTAATATGACTATAGGCACATCCTCTATAACTATAGACACATCCTCTATAACTATAGACACATCCTCTAATATGACTATAGACACATCCTCTATAACTATAGACACATCCTCTATAACTATAGACACATCCTCTATAACTATAGACACGTCCTCTAATATCACTATAGACACATCCTCTAATATGACTATAGACACATCCTCTATAACTATAGACACATCCTCTAATATGACTATAGACACGTCCTCTATAACTATAGACACATCCTCTATAACTATAGACACATCCTCTAATATAACTATAGACACGTCCTCTAATATCACTATAGACACATCCTCTAATATGACTATAGACACATCCTCTATAACTATAGACACGTCCTCTAATATGACTATAGACACGTCCTCTAATATGACTATAGACACATCCTCTAATATGACTATAGACACATCCTCTAATATGACTATAGACACATCCTCTAATATGATTATAGACACATCCTCTAATATGACTATAGACACATCCTCTAATATGACTATAGACACATCCTCTAATATCACTATAGACACATCCTCTATAACTATAGACACATCCTCTAATATGACTATAGACACATCCTCTAATATGACTATAGACACATCCTCTAATTTGACTATAGACACATCCTCTATAACTATAGACACATCCTCTATAACTATAGACACATCCTCTAATATGACTATAGACACATCCTCTATAACTATAGACACGTCCTCTAATATGACTATAGACACATCCTCTATAACTATAGACACATCCTCTATAACTATAGACACGTCCTCTAATATGACTATAGACACATCCTCTAATATGACTATAGACACATCCTCTATAACTATAGACACATCCTCTATAACTATAGACACATCCTCTAATATAACTATAGACACATCCTCTATAACTATAGACACATCCTCTAATATGACTATAGACACATCCTCTAATATGACTATAGACACATCCTCTAATATGACTATAGACACATCCTCTAATATGACTATAGACATCCTCTAATATGACTATAGACACATCCTCTATAACTATAGACACATCCTCTAATATGACTATAGACACATCCTCTAATATGACTATAGACACATCCTCTAATATGACTATAGACACATCCTCTAATATGACTATAGACACATCCTCTATAACTATAGACACATCCTCTATAACTATAGACACATCCTCTATAACTATAGACACATCCTCTAATATGACTATAGACACATCCTCTATAACTATAGACACATCCTCTAATATGACTATAGACCCATCCTCTAATATGACTATAGACACATCCTCTAATATGACTATAGACACATCCTCTATAACTATAGACACATCCTCTAATATGACTATAGACACATCCTCTATAACTATAGACACATCCTCTATAACTGTAGACACATCCTCTAATATGACTATAGACACATCCTCTAATATGACTATAGACACATCCTCTAATATGACTATAGACACATCCTCTAATATGCCAATCCTCTACTATAGACACATCCTCTATAACTATAGACACATCCTCTATAACTATAGACACATCCTCTAATATGACTATAGACACATCCTCTAATATGACTATAGACACATCCTCTAATATGACTATAGACACATCCTCTATAACTATAGACACATCCTCTATAACTATAGACACATCCTCTAATATGACTATAGACACATCCTCTATAACTATAGACACATCCTCTATAACTATAGACACATCCTCTATAACTATAGACACATCCTCTAATATGACTATAGACACGTCCTCTAATATGACTATAGACACATCCTCT
>NW_028157513.1:0-49121 GCF_964263955.1 Coregonus lavaretus
TGGAAGCATAGAATCGTCAAGAATGTCATTGTATGCTGTAGCGTTAAGATTTCCCTTCACTTGAACTAAGAGGCCTAGCCCGAACCATGAAAAACAGCCCCAGACCATTATTCCTCCTCCACCAAACGTTACAGTTGGCACTATGTATTTGGGGCAGGTAGTGTTCTCCTGGCATCCGCCAAAGCCAGATTTGTCTGTTGGACTGCCAAATGGTGACGCGTGATTCATCACTCCAGAGAACACGTTTCCACTGCTCCAGGGTCCAATGGTGGCGAGCTTTACACCACTCCAGCCGACGCTTGGCATTGCGCATGGAGATCTTAGGCTTGTGTGTGGCTGCTCGGCCATAGAAAACCATTTCATGAAGCTCCCGACGAACAGTTATTGTGCTGACTTTGCTTCCAGATGCAGTTTGGAACTCGGCAGTGACTGTTACAACCGAGGACAGATTATTTTTACGTGCTACACGCTTCAGCACTCAGCGGTCCCGTTCTGTGAGCTTGTGTGGCCTACCACTTCGCGGCTGAGCCGTTGTTGCTCCTAGACATTTCCACTTCACAATAACAGCACTTACAGTTGACTGGGGCAGCTCTAGCAGGGCAGAAATTTGATGAACTGACTTGTTGGAAAGGTGGCATCCTATGATGGTGCCACGTTGAAAGTCACTGAGCTCTTCAGTAAGGCCATTCTACTGTCAGTGTTTGTCTATGGAGATTGCATGGCTGTGTGCTCCATTTAATACACCTGTCAGGGTGTGGCTGAAATAGCTGAATCCACTAATTTGAAGGTGTGTCCACAGAGACCCCCCCCCCCCCCCCCCACACACACACACACACACAGAGACCCCCGCCCCACACACACCCACACACAGAGCCCCCCCCACCCCACACACACACAGACCCTCGCCCCACACACACGCACACACAGAGACCCCCCCCACACACACACAGAGACCCCTGCACCACACACACAGAGACCCCCGCCCCACACACTCAGAGACCCCCGCCCCCCCCACACACACCCACACAGAGACCCCCGCCCCCCCCCCCCACACACACACACACATACACACAGACCCCCGCCCCCCCCACACACACACACACAGAGACCCCTTGCCCCCACACACACACACACACACAGTCCCCCGCCCCCACACACACACAGAGACCCCCGCCCCCACACACACACACACACAGAGACCCCCCCCCCACACACACACACACACACACACAGAGACCCCTGCACCACAC
Organism: Coregonus lavaretus; assembly: GCF_964263955.1. Classification (NCBI taxonomy): domain Eukaryota; kingdom Metazoa; phylum Chordata; class Actinopteri; order Salmoniformes; family Salmonidae; genus Coregonus; species Coregonus lavaretus. The sequence goes on from NW_028157513.1 coordinate 1,251, forward strand.
ACACACACACACACACAGAGACCCCCGCCCCCCCCCCCCCCACACACACAGAGACCCCCGCCCCCCCCCCACACACACACACACACAGAGACCCCCGCCCCACACAAACACACACACACACCAGTCTATCATCCTTTGATAACAGTATGCATCTTTAATCATTTCCTCACAACCACATAACATTGTGAAATTAACACACACAGAGACCCCCGCCCCACACACTCACACACACAGAGACCCCCGCCCCCCCCACACACACCCACACAGAGACCCCCGCCCCCCCCCCCCCACACACACACACACACATACACACAGACCCCCGCCCCCCCCCCCACACACACACACAGAGACCCCTGCCCCCCCACACACACACACACACACAGTCCCCCGCCCCCACACACACACACAGAGACCCCCACCCCCACACACACACACACACAGAGACCCCCGCTCCACACACACACACACACACACACAGAGACCCCTGCACCACACACACACACACACACAGAGACCCCCGCCCCCCCCCCCCCCACACACACACAGAGACCCCCGCCCCCCCCCCCACACACACACACACAGAGACCCCCGCCCCACACAAACACACACACACACCAGTCTATCATCCTTTGATAACAGTATGCATCTTTAATCATTTCCTCACAACCACATAACATTGTGAAATTAGTCAAGTAATTTGTCTCTAACTAAGGCGAGCCGGATTATAATACCAAACACTCTATTTATGTTGAGAACATCTGATGAGAGAACATCGTTACCGATGGACTGACGGCTGTGTGAAGGAACAAAGGAACAAAGGAGACAAGCTCTGGAATGTGTTGGAGAGGGAGAGCTTAGCCATAATTAGCGAGTGTCCACAAACACACACACACACACACACACACGCGTACACAGGCAGGCAGGCACATACACACACACACACATGCGCACGCACACGCCTCTAATGATGCTTAAGCAGGCCCTGGCTACGAACACACACACACACAAATGCAACCACCCACACACACACACATTAACACACACACTGCCTGAGTCGTTTGATGACCGTGAAAAAATATATCTGAAGGAGTGTATGAAAAGGTGCATGTCCTCAGGTCTCCCATCCAGTACATTTAGTGAGGCTGATGACATTTATGTTGATGATGCGTGAGGGCTTTTTTAAATAATACACTTACAAAGAAGAGAGGGTTTAACATGCAACACAGAGTCTGATTGTCTGTCAAGATGTTCTTTGATGTCTTGCTGCTTCTGCGGCCTGAGGGGGTTTGAGTTAGAGTATCATCATTAAGGACTTTCAATGAGTCACGGGTTAAGACCAATCCTTCCGCTAACGGTTTCATCATTTTTTACATTTTAGTCATTTAGTAGACACGCTTATCCAGAATGACTTACAGGAGCAATTAGGGTTAAGTGCCTTGCTCAAGGGCACATCAACAGATTTTTCACCTAGACGGCTCAGGGATTCAAACTAGCAACCTTTCAGTTACAGGCCCAACGCTCTTAACTAGGCTACCTGCCATCTCATCCTCAGTATAAAATGATTAGCCAAATGTTACCGTTTTTTGATTGGTCCACAACACCATTGTTGGTCCCATTTAGTTTTAGATGCTGTGTGATGCCTGTGATTTGATGTACTGTACAGGCGTCCATTTTCTAGGTATCTTAGTACTGTATATTGAACACTACAGTAGTATGTGTCTGTCACCTGGTAAAGTTGAGAACACACCCACACACACACTAGCATTCTGTACTCGGAATCCGAACAAGGCGGAACACATTAAATATTCCTTTTGATTGGATCTCCAGCCGCATATTTTTACACAGAGAGATTTTGCTTTGCTGCTTTAACTCAAGGTTCTGTACACACAAGCACTTTGGTGGGCTGAACAAATATTTCCCCCCTGGCAATCTCTCAGCCCACCTGTGGTTTAGCACTTAATCCAACCCCTACAAATCCAGCCGACATATTTACCACGAGGTGGGCGTGGGGCGGCGTTTTTCTACAAAGAGAATTATTGACATTGTTAAGTTACGTGTTTACAGTATACAACAAGCCTTTTTTGACTTCTTACAGAAACGTGTGTGTATCATTTTCAGTTCATTATGATGAAAATGACCTTAAATTGAGTGGATTGGCTAGATAGGCTAGTTCTTGAGAATACTAATGTTCGTAGTAGTGCCATCGTCTTGTAATGTGGTTCAAATCAAATCAAACCAAATCGGGTTCTCTTAAACCCCAGGTCTTCCCCCAAAATCAATGGTCCGTTTGAAAAGCATTGGTCTTCTCATCTCTGGCTCCGTTTTGAACACTCATTAGGAGCAGAGATCAAAGACTGGGGCAGAGGGGCCCGGGAAACTGTGGGGTAATTTTCATCTATTTATCACTCACGGCTGCCATTTTGTCTTTGAAATGGCAGGCAATCTGCATCCTGATTTCATTCCCTCTGCTCTCTCTGTGTGGCTGCCATTTTGGTGAAGGCCTGCATTTTAATGGGATGCTGGGATGAACATGAAGAGTTCACCTACCGTTTGGGGCCACAAAAAAAAAAATCAGTTGCTGGCAGTCTCACCATCCTGACTGGGTGAGACTTGTGAGGCCGTGGTGGATATTGGCTGTGGTGGGTATTACTTTTTGTTATCTTGCTGTACAGTCGATAAGTGTGAAAAGTGATAAGAAGTGATGTAATGATGATATGCATAGAGTATCGACGTAAACAACCCTGGTCCTGTAGTGCCGCACAGGTAGTGCAGGGTTTAGTTCCAACCAGGCACCACCTGACTCTAATAATGTATTTCATCAACTGATTTAATTGATCAATATCAGTGACTGGCCAAGTGCAAATTACGGGGCAGGGGGGTGCGAATTACAGGGCAGCTTTTTTTTGTGCAAGCGCGAGACTCTCCTGAATGTCACGGTATACAGTGGGGAAAAAAAGTATTTAGTCAGCCACCAACTGTGCAAGTTCTCCCACTTAAAAAGATGAGAGAGGCCTGTAATTTTCATCATAGGTACACGTCAACTATGACAGACAAAATGAGGAAAAAAAATCCAGAAAATCACATTGTAGGATTTTTAATGAATTTATTTGCAAATTATGGTGGAAAATAAGTATTTGGTCACCTACAAACAAGCAAGATTTCTGGCTCTCACAGACCTGTAACTTCTTCTTTAAGAGGCTCCTCTGTCCTCCACTCGTTACCTGTATTAATGGCACCTGTTTGAACTTGTTATCAGTATAAAAGACACCTGTCCACAACCTCAAACAGTCATACTCCAAACTCCACTACGGCCAAGACCAAAGAGCTGTCAAAGGACACCAGAAACAAAATTGTAGACCTGCACCAGGCTGGGAAGACTGAATCTGCAATAGGTAAGCAGCTTGGTTTGAAGAAATCAACTGTGGGAGCAATTATTAGGAAATGGAAGACATACAAGGCCACTGATAATCTCCCTCGATCTGGGGCTCCACGCAAGATCTCACCCCGTGGGGTCAAAATGATCACAAGAACGGTGAGCAAATATCCCAGAACCACACGGGGGGACCTAGTGAATGACCTGCAGAGAGCTGGGACCAAAGTAACAAAGCCTACCATCAGTAACACACTACGCCGCCAGGGACTCAAATCCTGCAGTGCCAGACGTGTCCCCCTGCTTAAGCCAGGCCCGTCTGAAGTTTGCTAGAGTGCATTTGGATGATCCAGAAGAGGATTGGGAGAATGTCATATGGTCAGATGAAACCAAAATAGAACTTTTTGGTAAAAACTCAACTCGTCGTGTTTGGAGGACAAAGAATGCTGAGTTGCATCCAAAGAACACCATACCTACTGTGAAGCATGGGGGTGGAAACATCATGCTTTGGGGCTGTTTTTCTGCAAAGGGACCAGGTCGACTGATCCGTGTAAAGGAAAGAATGAATGGGGCCATGTATCGTGAGATTTTGAGTGAAAACCTCCTTCCATCAGCAAGGGCATTGAAGATGAAACGTGGCTGGATCTTTCAGCATGACAATGATCCCAAACACACCGCCGGGCAACGAAGGAGTGGCTTCGTAAGAAGCATTTCAAGGTCCTGGAGTGGCCTAGCCAGTCTCCAGATCTCAACCCCATAGAAAATCTTTGGAGGGAGCTGAAAGTCCGTGTTGCCCAGCGACAGCCACAAAACATCACTGCTCTAGAGGAGATCTGCATGGAGGAATGGGCCAAAATACCAGCAACAGTGTGTGAAAACCTTGTGAAGACTTACAGAAAACGTTTGACCTGTGTCATTGCCAACAAAGGGTATATAACAAAGTATTGAGAAACTTTTGTTATTGACCAAATACTTATTTTCCACCATAATTTGCAAATAAATTCATTAAAAATCCTATAATGTGATTTTCTGGAATTTCTTTTCTCAATTTGTCTGTTTATAGTTGACGTGTACCTATGATGAAAAGTACAGGCCTCTCTCATCTTTTTAAGTGGGAGAACATGCACAATTGGTGGCTGACTAAATACTTTTTTTCCCCACTGTAATTCACACTCTTGGTGGAAGATATTTACACCACTAAGTGAGTGGTGAGTAGGAGGGGGTATTCCACAGGAATGCGTCTTGAGACCATTGCCATTCTGAGGTCACTGAGGTGGCCTATTCTCCCCTGTCTCTTTGTCTGGGTCCTACACCTGATATACAGTATCTCCTATGTATGTATAACTGTCACTCATATGGGGTCTTGTGCCTGTCATCCCCTGCTCCTGTGTTATTTGTGGATTTACAGAAACAACTCAAACAACTGCCTTGAGGATTACTCCTTTGTCTCTGAAATCACTGCACATTTATGTTCCAGCTATTGATCCTTCTCTAATCCCCTTTTCTACCACTCCTGATGATAATCTGCCTTTGTTCCAGTGGATGGATGGAGTGTTCATCAGATTAACGCTGGATCTAGATTACTTTTAACCTCTGCTACTCTTTAGACCCATTTGCCCCTCTCTAATACCCTTTTCACACTATCGTGCTGGCTGGCTCTGATATTTTATTTTAACATAAAGAACCAGGCCAACGCAGTACAGCTTGGCTCAGCTCAGTAGTGTGAAACTGGGCTACAGGAATGTAGGAATGAAGCAGCAGGTAATGGTTTTTATATGGGTCTGTCTGGGTCACTCAACACCACACACACACACTGTCCCAGGGCAGTGACCTCAACCCGAGTAAAGAGCAAACATGCAGTAAGCCAGCATAGATCCTTCTTTGGGCTATGTATGAGAGATGTTTGAAGACAGAGGGCAATTCCACTGTAATAGAATGACGCTGAGACTTCGATTTTCCACTTTAAAAGTATGCCAAACAAAAATAAAATGTTTATTGCAAAGTTAAACAAACCATACTACATTTAAAGTGGACTACTTTTAACAATTTCCACTGAACATTTTACAAAAACACATTTACTCAAAGAACAGTGCAGATGTAAATTTAGGTAACAGAATGACAGTAAAAAACTTTGAATTAAGATTCAAAGATGTCTGCAGAAAGAATGGGGTGCCAGCTATAATATGAAACCTTGAGTTAGAAAATATATTTTGGTTATTGAACTACAGTAAGTGAAGTGGATTAACACCTGGTAACAGAATGATGGTAACAGAATGACAACATGGGTCCCTGATCTGTACTATACAGAAATGCATAATGATGAATGTCATCCTCTTCATGTACCCTGAATAGGTACACAAAGGTCGAAAAAACATAATATCCCACCTTTGCATGTTTGGGTATTATACTACACACTGGCTACTATTCTAATGAGCTCTGCTCCCAAACAAGACCACATTTGGTTGGTCACCAAATCTGTACCAGTCATATATTTCACAAGTTTGGAACTCACAGTAGAGTACAGTACAGTAAACTAGAGTACAGTACAGTACAAAACAGTATACTGACCTATACTTTTCTGTACTGTACTCTACTGTACTGTGCCGTGTTGTCCAAACCTGTGAAACAGACATCTATGATTGGTTTAGATGTGGACTGACAAAATGTCTACTACTTTTCAACTTCCATGGATGTCCGGTGTCGGTCGGCCCTCAGTGGGTGAGAGGGCTGGTTACGATAAATGGAAAGAGAGGTAGCTCATGGGTAGCTGTCAGTAAGATCCGGGAGCGGTGACATTAACTGGAGAGAGGGAAGGAGGGATTGTCCAGACTGTTTTCACACTATTGCTTTGACCACCACGTGACAGAAATAGAAATAACAGTTATGAGCTGAATATAACAGTATGCCAGTGGAAGGGAGGACAGTAGCAGGCAAGCCAACTGTGGTTTGTGACTACTATGAATTCCCCTTGTAGCCAATTCAGTTGCAGTCATTCTACTACAGATTTTTGGGCGTTTTAATCACTTAATAAATCCTAAACCAAACCGTTATCAGTAAAAACACTAACTACTTGGTAGGTCTACCTTTACTTGTTACCTCTGAACTGTCATTATCCTCCCTCCTCATGAGGGAGAGAAATTCTAAAATATCTTAAAGATATGTTGTGGGTTTTTGGTAACAGAATGACAAGACACCAGGCAATATTTATTAAACTTACAGAAAGCAACTCATTTCTGCAAAACTAAATATAAAATGTTGATTTAGTTGGCAGGGGTCTTTACTTCAACATTACTGTGTTTTGATGTATTTCTAATACCCTTTAAGACTTCTTCTGCCAGATGTTTTCTAAAGAGCCCTTCTCCATCTGTGTGACCAGAAATCAAAGCCTTCGCTTATTCCTCTTTTTTTTTTAGGAAGGAACATTTTAGAACAATTATATGCCTTTTATATATGCCTTAATTTCTCGAAAATATAGACTCTTAGCTTTGATTTGACACCAAATTTGATATGCTCCTATGAACTTCACGTTAGTGCTGATGTTTTTTTCTTTACATGGAAATTCCCCAGACAGTCTGAATTCTATAACACTGTAGAGATGGAGACAGAAAGAGACAGAGCCTCTGATGTCTGTGAGTCTACCGGTATGTGTGTTTTGTTAATGTGTGTAGCTTTGGGAGGATCCGCTGTTTCATGTTTCTTATAGCAGGATTTGTTTTTGACAATTAAACAAACAGTATCCAGTGCAATACCATAGCTGTTCTGTGAGGCTTCGGGGCTCCTCTCAGTTCCTCTCCTACAGAATGTAAACTGGGTTACTCAGTGTGCATAGAAGGAACCTGGAGTTCACCACACTACATCACAGTGAAAAAGCCGCCTGAACAACCCAGTGGCTGTCACAGTCTGTCACGGCTCAACAGATGTACCTTCCTTTGCAAAATGATCTCCTGGAAAGTTGTCAACACAGCGTTACAGTGCTGCCTGCCAGACTGACTGCTACTGTTCCTGTTCGCTGGAGTTTGGTGTCTGTGGTTCTCTCTGTGTGTTTGTCGGTGGGACATATACTGAGAGGGAAGTTGGTGTGTGTGTGTGTGCGTGTTTTAAAATGTGTATGCGTTTCTAAACAGGTGCTGTGTGTACGTGTTTATAAACGTGTGTGTGTGTGCGTGCGTGTGCGTGCAGCTCTACATTGATAATGACCTGTCAGTGTGTGTTTTCGCCCAACAGTGGGAGCGATTAAGTCTGACTTGCTCTGCATGTGACAGTCTGAGCCACACATTAAATATGTCAAAGAAAAAGCACCGCTTTCATTTTTCCACTGCAACACTTCATGAATTCATAAATGCACTCACCTACCTAATTCTAGCGCCAGAAAAACACAGCCATCTTATTCTACCTAAGGCTTGAATTGCGTGCAATACTATTCTTAATTTACCAGTAACTACCTGATCCAATCCATTACTTACTTAATCAGTGGGCCTGGTACAGTGAACTGCCCTTATGTGGATTATCAGACTGGTAATCCACAGACCTACTAGGCAGTATAGCACCCCATGGGCAGACCACAGCAGGACCATAATGGATGAATAAACCACCACCTTCCACAGACCCCCCTGCCTCTACAGACCCACAGACCCCCCTGCCTCTACAGACCCCCTGCCTCTCCAGACCCACAGACCCCCTGCCTCTCCAGACCCACAGACCCCCCTGCCTCTACAGACCCCCTGCCTCTCCAGACCCACAGACCCCCCTGCCTCTCCAGACCCACAGACCCCCCTGCCTCTACAGACCCACAGACCCCCCCCTGCCTCTACAGACCCACAGACCCCCCTGCCTCTACAGACCAACAGACGCCCATGCCTCTACAGACCCACAGACCCCCTGCCTCTACAGACCCACAGACGCCCATGCCTCTACAGACCAACAGACGCCCATGCCTCTACAGACTCCCTACCTCTACAGACCCCTCTGCCTCTACAGACGCCCCTGCCTCTACAGACCCCCCTGCCTCTACAGACGCCCCTGTCTCTACAGACCCCTCTGCCTCTACAGACCCCTCTGCCTCTACAGACGCCCCTGCCTCTACAGACCCCCCCCTGCCTCTACAGACCCACAGACCCCCCTGCCTCTACAGACCAACAGACGCACATGCCTCTACAGACCCACAGACCCCCTGCCTCTACAGACCCACAGACGCCCATGCCTCTACAGACCAACAGACCCCCCTGCCTCTACAGACCCCCCTGCCTCTACAGACGCCCCTGTCTCTACAGACGCCCCTGTCTCTACAGAACCACAAACGTCCCTGCATCTACAGACCCCCCTGCCTGTACAGACCCACAGACGCCCCTGCATCTACAGAGCCCCCTGCCTCTACAGACCCACAGACCCCCCTGCCTCTACAGACCCCCCTACCTCTACAGACCCACAGACCCCCCTTTCTCTACAGACCCACAGACCCCCCTTTCTCTACAGACCCACAGACTCCCCTACCTCTACAGACCCACAGACTCCCCTACCTCTACAGACCCACAGACCCCCCTACAGACCCATAGACCCCCCTTTCTCTACAGACCCACAGACCCCCCCTTCTCTACAGACCCACAGACCCCCCTTTCTCTACAGACCCACAGACCCCCCTGCCTCTACAGACCCACAGACCCCCCTACCTCTACAGACCCACAGACCCCCCTTTCTCTACAGACCCACAGACCCCCCTTTCTCTACAGACCCACAGACCCCCCTGCCTCTACAGACCCACAGACCCCCCTGCCTCTACAGACCCCCCTGCCTCTACAGGCCCCCCTGCCTCTCCAGATGCCCCTGCCTCTCCAGACTATTTTCACCACCTGCCCCTGTAAAAAAAAAAAAAAACTTTTGAGTCAGTGCTTGTTGTTTTTAGCCATCTTCACTCACCCAAAACATAAAGTTTCATTGAATTCCAAACAAAACTGATAGGTAAGATATATAAAACCTTGCAGAGAGCATATCCAACTGACAAGCTCTTTTTGGAACCAAGACTTAAAAATAACGGATGTTGGCACAAGATGAAGGGAAAGTTGGAGCATAACTAATTAAATTAAAGTTAACAAAAATCTACGCTTAATCCAGTATAAACTAATGTATAGAATGTATTATACAAGAGACAAAATTCATAAATTATACAGCACAATGGCAGAGTCATGTCTTAAGTGTAAAGCTAATAATGACTCAATAATCCATGTTTTCTGGGAATACTAAAAAGTCTGGAAGTTGTGGGCGGAGCTAGAAAATTGTCTGTCAGAAATATTTCAAGTGTGGCCCCGTCTGTCTGCATATTTCAAGACATGGCATATTGGGGTGTAGTGAGATACCCGATGGGTTGGATGATTCTCTTTTCATCACGCATCTTGAATAAAATGTATACTAAAAACGTAGAAATCAATAAATCCGCCATCATTAACACAATGGAAAAATCGAATTATTTATTATTTACATATTTAATGTGCGTGGGCTACTGAGAGAAACAAAATGATGCAGTTTCAGGCCATGTGGTGGAAAGTGATGCGGGCGCTGGAGATGGGGGTGTGTGCTAGTGGGTCTGGGCAGGTGGGATATAGTTGATGGAGATGGGGGTGTGTGCTAGTGGGTCTGGGCAGGTGGGATATAGTTGATGGAGATGGGGGTGTGTGCTAGTGGGTCTGGGCAGGTGGGATATAGTTGATGGAGATGGGGGTGTGTGCTAGTGGGTCTGGGCAGGTGGGATATAGTTGATGGAGATGGGGGTGTGTGCTAGTGGGTCTGGGCAGGTGGGATATAGTTGATGTTTGTATGATGTTGTCGTATGTGTATGTTTTGTATTGTTTATGAAATATTTTTAAAAAATTGTACCAAAACAATAAATCTAGAATTCCAAACAAAATGTCTCTATTGTATGAATAATACAACGCCAGCTGTTGTGTTGAATAATAACAATAGATATTACAGTATTACTGTGAATCTGATACTGCAGGAGTCAGAGGTCACCTAGGGGGGTGTCCTGTATGGCAGAGGTGGCCTTAAGGGGCGACTTCAAACGCTTCATTAAATGCTTCCGTCCTGCATAGCTGAATGAAGGACAGGATGAATGGATGACATTTACTAAATGAGTGGAGAGAGTTACGTGGGGGTGTACCACAGGGATGTGTCTTGGGGCCGTTGCCACTCTCTCTCTATGGCCTGTTGACCGCTGTCTGTGTCCCCTGGGGTCTTCCATTGACCTCTGAGACGGAGGGTTCCTACGGGGCCTAGAGCGCAGCCTGGCTGCGGCCTCCCTCTGCTCTCGGAGTGAAATGTCAGTCAGGAGGTCTGGTGACGAAGACCACAGAGAGGGGTCAACCCCACCGTTTGAACGTTCCACAGAGGGAGAGACAGAGACAGAGAGAGAGAATCCCCACTGTCAGAGCGCTAGGACAGAGAGATCCTGAAAAGCAGCTCTGCTCTCCAAAAGCCAGCCAAGGCAACCGCCCCGTAGCGCTGCAAAGAGCAGCAGCACAACAATGCCTGGCTCAGCACAGAAATCATTCCTATGTGTTAGAGCCAGTGTGTGTGTGTGTGTGTGTACTGTGTGTGTCTGAGAGGCTGGATGTGAGAGATTATTTTAACCTTTGTGTCTTTGTTGGTCTGTGAATAGGTGTGTAAAAATAGTATTTCATACAGTGCGTGTGCCCTTGCACATCTGTCTGTTTATGTGTGTGTAAGTGCCTTCCTATAGCTCTCCTCCTAGTCTCCTGACCTTGTCTCCATGTGTATCTGTATGTTTGTGTCAGTGACAGAGTGCTCTACTCTCATGCAGTATTGAGGGTTCCAACCTGGACACCTCGTAACTCGTCGCCCACGGCTCAACCCTCCAATCTCCTGGCTGTATCGGCTACGGTTCAAACCCCCCCCCCCCCCCCCCCCAACGCTATCTTGGGCCGTTCATCTTAATTCCGCCATTGAACAAAATGCTTCTGAGAAATGCAGTCGATGGCGTGTCATCGCAGAGGGGCCAAAGACAGAGGACTCCATTTGTTGTTGGGTGTTTTTTTCCCCTTCTGAAAATGTATTCAGTCTTTCTAAGCCTCACTGATTCCTCCCTCTCTCCGCAGCTCTCTGATGTGTGAGGGAGGGAGAGTCCCGGTGGCCAGCCCAAGGTTAACGGAAACCTAAACTGGGTTTGAGCTCTCTGCTCTACGCCCACCATCGTGGAGATCAAACATAGGCTACGTCTCTCTGCTCCCTCTGTACTGACATCCTACTGTTCTAAAAACAGGCTCACTATGCCCCTGAGCTCCAGACTAAACCCCTTGTTATCTACTGGTGGCCTTCTGTAAAACAGATCCAGACTAAACTAGATCAGTCCAGCAGTCAGAACCAAAACCAGTCCAGCTCTGGAACTCCCACATCACCCCTGAATAACCGATTATTTGATCCATATCTCCATTTTAAACCTCTGACCACAAACCATACCCAAACTTCTCACAATCTCTTGTTAAATCAGGATAATAGTCTGATTTATCAAATTCTGTGAGAACTGGCACTTTGAATATGGTTAGTGGGAAGTCCCGACCCTAAACCCTAACCTTAACCATAACCTAACCTTAACCCTTACCTTAACCATTTTAAATTTCAACTTCAATGGTATGACGTCAGAGTTAGGACGTCCCAAGGATTCTGTTTAGACTTTTCCATTTGAATACTCAGAAAGTTCTTACAATACTACTTCCTTTGGGGGGTTAGAGTTTAATTAGATGTTATTACCATAGTAACAGTATACAGTACTGTTATTGTTCTGAGATGGTGTCATACAGAATCCAATCCAACATTTTGCACAATGGAGACTCAGTGAGTCCCGCTCTAAACACATGGATCTAACGCAGCCTTGGAGCACCGCTTGGTGGAAAATAAAAGAATGGCAGTGCTTTGCTTTTCCTCTCTTTTTCTGTCACTCAGAGTGTGTTGTCAAAGTGTGGCCCCTAGGTGTCCGCCAGTAGCTTTTCTATTCTGGTTCTGATTCTAGCAGAAGGGTGGAAACTGGAAACCTGACTGTACAATCTTTGATTCTACCAAAAATGGCGACAAACAAACACATCTACCACCAGGTGATCACTAGAAGTGGAAAGGCCAAAGTAGGTTACATTGTCACTGTTTGGATTAAATGTGGCTGTAGCATGACGTACCTTTGGGTACCAGGACCAGGATTGGGTAACACTCTAATACAGTACATGTAATGCTCTGTGTAAAATATCCTTATTAATACAGTGACCAACCCTTGAGTTGACTACCCTGATATCATCGTCATCATCAATATTCTACTTCCTCATCCGTTTTCCTCTTTCCTAATAAAGTCCTGGGGCAAAGTTGGTCATATCTACTACACACCACACCACTGTACAAAGTACACTAACGTGTCTACATACAAAATCACATTGTGGGTGACACTATCAAACAAAACTCACCTGCAGCCAATGAACAACATTGTGGGTGACAATCAAAATAAATAATGTGAACAATATTGAATGGAATGACACTGACTAATCACTCAGTGATATGGAGTAAATAGCAGGAGCTTAGAGCTACGTGGAAGAACTGGCAGAGGCATTGGCTGTGCTGTATGTTGAGGCACCCATAGGGAAACAGCTAACTAGCAGACAATCATTCTGTCAATGAGCAGTGCTCTATCCTGTCCTGACAGGCCCGTCTCTCCGCAGGAACTCACTGTTCCATTTTTCCTCTCTGTGATTTCACCATAGCCCCTGGAAATGCATTCCACACACACACAGTGTACACACACACCAATGTGTGCATGCGCACACACATACTGTACAAGTGCACACACATACTGTACAGATATGTACCCATACACATTAATTACCTAAAGTCAGAAGGCAGACCTGCTCCATGTGACTTTAGTACACTCTTCTCACATTGCAAATATATCTGCTGCAATTACAACTGGCACCACACATTGATAGGACAATGTACTATAACTCAACAGTGATATACCACAAATGCCGAAGATTTGAGAGAAAAGCTTGAGTCATGTCCATGTCAACCTCTCAGCTTGAGGTCCAAGATTCCACTCCATTCTTCTCCCCTGGCCCCTCAGGAGATCAGCGGGTGACCCAGATCACTCCACACTGACAGGAGGGAACGTAGATCCACTCTGCCAGTCATATAAATTATTCAGAACAAGAAGGGCATCCTCACACTGACTACTTCATGATGTGCCAGACACTGCTTTGTGAGTGCTTTAATTTAAGCACTAAACCAGGATTATGTCCTTTAACTAGGCATATGATTGTCTGTTAGGGCCACCAGGGTTGACAGACACTGAGCAACCTCATACAGTATATTTTATAAGACTTATAATATAGAATACTTTCACATACTTTACAAAATATCCAGTAGAGGGCACTCTGACAACAATTATATATTTCTACAGCCAAGATTGACTTCATAAAGATTTAAAATAAACCTAAATACAAATGTATAAGCCTATTGTATTTGGTCGGAGTACTGTTAGAAACGGTTTGATTGTATTGCTCACCTCTGACCAGCCCAAAATGCTTCACAGATTGTTGCCACAGGGGGCACTTTCCATTTAAATTAAAATCCCTCTTGTTGACAGAACGATGTAGCTAATTCCATGCGCGAGGAGGTGCTGTTGTGCATCATGCGGAGGACGCACGGGGTCAAGGCAGCGCTCATGTGTTGGACTCTCCGCTCAGTGAAAATTGCTTGGACACAGAGAGAAACAGTTTCACACGTTGATGTGTGCCACAAATCTGGTCTCGTACCTCCAGCGAATTCATCTTACTGACACATGTGTGAGCCAAGAATGCAGGAATAATCGAGGGAGACACGGCGAGACGCTTTGGTTTCTGGCTAGTTAAGTTTTTGTTTTTTACGGCGAGTGAAATCACTGCTGGCTACGAAATGTCGGGGAAAATAGAGAGTAAGCAAGGTAAGCAGCCCAGCCGACTGGCCCCTCATCATACTTCTGCACCATGTCGGGTACTGGAATTTCACACATTGGGGATGGGTAGGCCCGGTTTGTGAGTCTCGTTCGGGGGTCTTCAAATATTGGCAGGCATACATAGTACAAGCTTTTTGCTAGCCGTGCTCGTGTGCAGGAGATTGGTTTTCTGTCTTACCCAGTCGAACGAACGGGTGTTCCATACCATAGCTGTGTGGGTAGGGATAGCGGTGTAGAAAAGCTAGCTAGTTAGCGTTGGCCAACATTCCAGCGCTAGCTCTTTTCCTTACTTACCTTAAGCAGCAAGCTTATACATATTTTGCTAAGTAGTCGAAGTAATGACTGTAAACATTTAGTTCTCAGCTTTATCTAGTTACCCTTTCTCCTTTGCAGATGTTTCATACCTACGGTTAGCTTAGCCAGTTGAAGAAAACGGTAGCTATCCGCTGCCTGGATGGATGATAAAAACAGTGGGACAACACCACACAGCTGGCAAGCATATCTTGTGTGGTAGCCAATTACCTTGCAAGCTGGCTCAGTAACTTTAGCTAACTCTATTTAACCCACCAGCTGTAAGTGTGGTTTAAATCAAATCGGAGTAATGTCACACCGCCCTCCCCGTGTTGTCAAATTCACTTTCCATTGTGCACGTGGCATATCTGCTTTGCAATGACATTTGTTTTAGCAGTGTCTGGTACGCTATTGACAGTATATTCACATTAGGATGAAAACGTTAACAGTATGCAATATAAAGCATATATATACACACGGTGTTCAGTGCAATGGGATGGAAACCAAGGGTGGTCTGACGCTGCTTTTGAAAACTCTTTCCCTACTAGTATCCCACCCCTCCAGCTGTCTCCCGGTTTCGCCTCTCGACCCTGAGCGGTGATGCCTGTAGCTCACTGGGTGGGGGTGTGAGTGTTGTCCACGGAGAGAGTACTCCAAACAGACGTAAAGTTTCCGATTGTTGGTCAATTAGTTGTTATGGCAGCAGCCAAGGATTGCCGTGATGTGCGCACAGAGAGAGAGAGATATGACTTTAAAGGTCGCGTTTTGTGCACAAATAAAGATTCACAAAGTATAGTAATTGTTTTCTGCCCTATGAATGAATGACGTGAGTGGGTGGCTGGTCTCCTGGGGTTTTGCCATCTGCGCGTGTTTACCGGGTCACCTGTTTGAGCCTGCTGTCTGTTTCACATGTGCCCATCGATCCCAGACACTATTTCCCCCCCAGGGCAGAGCAACAGACTATGCTGGACGCCATTGAGCTGGAAACGGGGACTAGGCTTGGCCCGTGCTCCATGGAAACAAACGAGGCAGATGCACGCCAGTGGCATAAGGACTGGGTGTGTAGCAGAGCTGGAGAAAACTAAGCATATGTTTTGTTCCCCTTAGAGAGAGAGAGAGAGCAAAGGGAAGAGTGTATGTTGTGTGGGCTGTAAGGAGACACTTCAGATAGCTCAGGCTTATTGTTAAGAGGAGATCATTTAACCAATTCCTTGACAGACAGGGCAATACTTGAACTGAAGCAGATAGGGAGAGAGTGTGTGCGCACATATGACACTGGGGTAGTTTGATGTTTCCGTTTACATTTGAGTTCCCCGTAGGCTGTGTGCCTGATGTGCTTGTGTACATTTCTATCAGGCCTATTATTCTTCCGACAGACTCGTCGTCACTGGTGTTTGCGCTGATGTCACAGGCCACATCAACACGCTCCATTATCACCATGGTGACAGTGTCCTGCTGCTGCTGTATCAGGCCCAGGGGGGAGAAACACCATCACCTGTTTGGAAATGTTCTCTGTGTTTTTGTCTGCTGAAGGCACTTGGGATGGCACCTCAGAGGGTGGCTGTCCTGACTGCAACCCCCATCTCACATACACACACACATCCTCCGTTCACTGGGAGGGCTTCAACAGTAACAAATGCTGTGCCTATGGTGTCGCCCCAAAAGCTAACAACAGCCGGAAGCCAATCTCACATCCTAGCGTTTTCCTCCCACAGTGAGAAAATTAACTGGGTGGAGGAAGAATTGAGTTTGTGTGTTTGTGTTTTTTAATGTGTGTGTGTGTTGTGTTTTCTTCTTATTTCTAGTGAGTTTTTGTTCTACTCTACTTTTTTTATTGTATTGCATTGTTGGGAAAGAGCGAGCAAGAAATGCATTTCACTGTACTAGTGCACGTGACAATAAAACTTGAAACTTGTCTTAACTGATGAAGGAAAGGGGTCCTCAAGGCTGCTTTGAAGTGCTTTCGGATGAATGGGGTCCATTGCACTACTACAAGCTGTGTGTGTGTGGGCCTTATGATTTTTCCTTTTTGCGCCTGTAAATGTTTGTTGCTGTGACAGTTGTTCTCGCGGCTATGTTTTTTGTTTGTAAAATTTCAACAATTTCAAATAGGACAGCAAGGGATTTCTTATTGTAGTAAACTGCTGTGACAATTCTACTGACGCATATTTAATGTAGCCTAAAGTATTCTGTTTGTGATTTATGTTGTTTTTGTACAGAATCAAGTTTTTGAATGAATTAGGAATTCTCTATCTAGCTCCCTCTCATGGGTAGGGCCAGACATTTTATATTTAAATTCAATAAAACTTTATTAATCCTCTCAGGGCCAATTTAAGAAAGGCAAGGTTACGTCAACATCCTTCACTGTATAAAGAGACTTGTAGTTTGGGTCCAGCTTGTCACAGACTAGGTGGGGGGTGGTGAGCAGCACTGGGCTGTTCAAATGACTATCTAGGAGTGGGTTGTTTCAGGCTATTTCCCCCATAGGGACAGCTGATGTGAGACAGCTATTTCACTTTAATAATGGAACACTAGTCACTATAATAATGTTTACATACAGTACTGCTTTACTCATTTCATATGTACAGTGAGGGAAAAAAGTATTTGATCCCCTGCTGATTTTGCACGTTTGCCCACTGACAAAGAAATGATCAGTCTATAATTTTAATGGTAGGTTTATTTGAACAGTGAGAGACAGAATAACAACAACAAAATCCTAAGAAACACATGTAAAAAATGTTATGAATTGATTTGCATTTTAATGAGGGAAATAAGTATTTGACCCCCTCTCAATCAGAAAGATTTCTGGCTCCCAGGTGTCTTTTATACAGGTAACGAGCTGAGATTAGGAGCACACTCTTAAAGGGAGTGCTCCTAATCTCAGTTTGTTACCTGTATAAAAGACACCTGTCCACAGAAGCAATCAATCAATCAGATTCCAAACTCTCCACCATGGCCAAGACAAAAGAGCTCTCCAAGGATCTCAGGGACAAGATTGTAGACCTACACAAGTCTGGAATGGGCTACAAGAACATTGCCAAGCAGCTTGGTGAGAAGGTGACAACAGTTGGTGCGATTATTCGCAAATGGAAGAAACACAAAATAACTGTCACTCTCCCTCGGCCTGGGGCTCCATGCAAGATCTCACCTCATGGAGTTGCAATGATCATGAGAACGGTGAGGAATCAGCCCAGAACTACACGGGAGGATCTTGTCAATGATATCAAGGCAGCTGGGACCATAGTCACCAAGAAAACAATTGGTAACACACTACGCCGTGAAGGACTGAAATCCTGCAGCGCCCGCAACTTCCCCCTGCTCAAAAAAGCACATATACAGGCCCGTCTGAAGTTTGCCAATGAACATCTGAATGATTCAGAGAAGAACTGGGTGAAAGTGTTGTGGTCAGATGAGACCAAAATGGAGCTCTTTGGCATCAATTCAACTCGCCGTGTTTGGAGGAGGAGGAATGCTGCCTATGACCCCAAGAACACCATCCCCACCATCAAACATGGAGGTGGAAACATTATGCTTTGGGGGTGTTTTTCTGCTAAGGGAACAGGACAACTTCACCGCATCAAAGGGATGATGGACAGGGCCATGTACCGTCAAATCTTGGGTGAGAACCTCCTTCCCTCAGCCAGGGCATTGAAAATGGGTCGTGGATGGGTATTCCAGCAAGACAATGACCCAAAACACATGGCCAAGGCAACAAAGGAGTGGCTCAAGAAGAAGCACTAGCCAGTCTCCAGACCTTAATCCCATAGAAAATCTGTGGAGGGAGCTGAAGGTTCGAGATGCCAAACGTCAGCCTCGAAACCTTAATGACTTGGAGAAGATCTGCAAAGAGGATTGGGACAAAATCCCTCCTGAGATGTGTGCAAACCTGGTGGCCAACTACAAGAAACGTCTGACCTCTGTGATTGCCAACAAGGGTTTTGCCACCAAGTACTAAGTCATGTTTTGCAGAGGGGTCAAATACTTATTTCCCTCATTAAAATGCAAATCAATTCATAACATTTTTCACATGCGTTCTTCTGGATTTTTTTGTTGTTATTCTGTCTCCCACTGTTCAAATAAACCTACCATTAAAATTATAGACTGATCATTTCTTTGTCAGTGGGCAAACGTACAAAATCAGCAGGGGATCAAATACTTTTTTCCCTCACTGTATATACTGTATTCTACAGTATTTTAGTCAATGCCACTCCGACATTGCCCGTCCTAATATTTATGTATTTCTTAATTCCATTCTTTACTTTAGATTTGTGTGTATTGTTGTGAATTGTTAGATACTACTGCACTGTTGGAGCTAGGAGCACAAGCATTTCGCTACACCCGCAATAACATCTGCTAAATATGTGTATGTGACCAATACAATTTGATTTGGTAGTAGGGATGGGAATTGCCAGGGACTTCACCATACGATATTATCACGATACTTAGGTGCCGATACGATATATATTGCGATTCTCACAATTCTATATGTATTGCGATTTGATACTGTGATTATACTAGTGGGTAGTGGTATGTCATGCCACTCTTAGTAATAGTGACAGTGTAGAAACACAGGCTTTATAATTAGCTCAGTGACTTCTCTCTGATTGGACAGAGCCAATGGAGTAGCCGGCCTCAGCGGAACATCAGTTCCTTATTTTAGCCACCCTGCCTGCCCTATCCCCAGCTGTGTGTGTGTGTGTGTGCGCGCTCGCCTCAGAGTCATGTATTCAGAAGTTCTAAATATATGGCTCTGGTTATGACTGCAGGGTGTCTCACGTGGTTCATGTACATTTTGGTGACTAAAAGAGTCCTCAGCTATAAGCCCTGGTGCTGCAATTTTGAGGTTGGGAGGAAATTAAGTATTTTTGCTCACCCTTGGAATGAGAGACTTGCACTTACCCTATAGACCTACATGGGCTGTAATTATGTGTTTGGGAGCGCACAAGTGTGTGAGAGGGAGACCGAGAGGGTGGAGACAGGCTGGAGGCCTGGTGGGAATGGAGTTACTGACAGAGTACTGTCCCATCTGGAAGAAACGAAGGATGGGACAAACAAATGGAGGAAGGAGAGCGATGCAGAGCTGAATACTACATTGGAGGAAAGCAGTCTTTCTCCAACAAGATTTTCATGGCCGAAGGGTTTTGTAGTAGTTACTGAGGACACTCACTGTTTCATTTTTGGCATCAGTTGTGGAGCCCTATAAGAAATGTTTCCAAGAGTTACAACCATCTTCGCTTTATGGAAACCACTCTTGTACAGAAGCTTTTAGCACTGAAGTGACTTCACACAGGGGTTGTGCAACATCCAGCATCCACCCTTGTACCAGTTCCAGTGACTTCTTGGTTCTCTGTGGTGTTCTGTCATCTGATGCAGCAGGGCAAGTGATTTGATCACTGTGTTTACATCATGGACCCGGGCCCTGCAACCCCTGTGGTCTAAATGTCAATCAATATTCAATCAAGCCTTCTCTGGATGTCACTGATACAGAGAGTCATGGACTAGCTTACCTTGGTGATGATTGACCTGACTTGTTTACTGAGAACCACTGCTGAAGGAGACGAGAGTACGTGACTGCAGCCATATTTCTCAAGACTTTTACTAGATTCTTGTTCAACCTCTTGTGATTCAAGGAAACTTTTGATCCAGCTCATCGTTAAGCCTGTTCTATTTTTGAGATCTTTCCGCCCATGTTATGTGGTCTGAGTCAAGCAGAGTCATGGGACGAGTGATTAACATGACTGACAGTCATAGCCAGAAGATTGGCCAATTCACATTCTATGTGAAGTGTGGAGTTCATCATCACACAGTGGTGGCTTGACTGTAAACAACAGTTGTGAAATGATTTATACTCTGTAAATTGGTTAGTGATCATCATCTACCTAGGTTGCCTACATTCCTTTGAGAGGTGACTGCAAACAGTGGTTGGACAGAACAAGCTCACGGTTGAATCAAACTGGACGACCTGGACCAAGTGTCTGATCGGAGGACTTCAGGTCTCCTGGATGGGAAATTTAAGCTGGAAGAGCCAAGGCTCTTCTGAAAATACAGACTCCTCTTTACAGGGAGAACTAGATGAGGAACAGCCAGGTAAACCAACACACATGGTCGCATCAACAGGGATTGCAGGTAAACCAACACACATGGTCGCATCAACAGGGATTGCAGTCATTGCACGACTACAGTGATGTGTATGGTTAAATGTTGTTTCAGTTTCAAGAGTTTGGCGGTACTGACCACGACAAACTCACTGCACATTGATCTGGTACTGGTACTCCCTGTATATAGCTTAATTCTTGTGTATTTTATTCCTCTTTGACTATTTTTACAGATTTTTTTTTAACGCTGCATAGTTGGGAAGGGCTCGTAAGCAAGCATTTCATGGTAAATTCTACACCCGTTGTATTCGGCTGACTTACCGTGTTTCATATTGTAATGTTTTCGCTATCTATCTAAAATGGTTGTTGAATGGTTTTATTTGATCTGACAAGTGCGGCAGGTAGCCTAGCAGTTAAGAGCGTTGGGCCAGTAAGGTCACTGGTTCGAATCCCCGAGCCGACTAGGCAAAACATTTGTCGGCGTGTCCTTGAGCAAGGCACTTAACCCTAATTGCTCCTGTAAGTCGCTCTGGAAAAGTGTCTGCTAAATTACTTAAATGTTAAACGTAAAGATGGTTAGATAAAGACAAATGAAAAATATTATTCCCCATTGCACCTCAGCAGGCATATTTGTTCTTGCGCTAAATGCATCCATGCTTGCATTTGTTTTCTTTTGGGGGGGATGGATGGATGGACAAACCTCGCTCGTGTTCTTTTCTTCTCAAAGACTAGCCTGTCAAAGCCATCCTGTTTTAGAGCTTTTATGTAAAGAAAAATAGAAGCGCTGGCATGAATGAAGCGCTGGGGACATTCCTCCCTAGGCTTTTTGTGTAGTGTGGCTTTTGTGAAGGCGCTCATTTGCTGTGCTGAAGTCTAGGGTGGACCCAGCCAGCCAAAGGAGGCAGCTAGACACAGCTCTGTACAGCCTGGCCTGCCCAGACTAGACTGCATGGGCCTAGGCTCTCAACCCTGAGTTGTCTCACTGTTTCATCCATCTGTACATCCACCAGCTTCAGAAACCTTTTTGGGGTTTAAATTTCAGTTAGGCGATGTGATGTCAGTCTCAAACTACTAGTCGGTGGCCTTGTCTATCTGTGCCATGTGAAAAGTAGCAGCAACATTTACTTGCAATATGTAGCGTCAGCCACATTAGCCCTGTTTATTTAGCTTCGTAATGACTGCCTCTTCGGCTCAGCCAGTTAGCAGTGTGTGAACCGAGATACCCTGGTGTGCTGCTAGCCTTGCATGGAGAGAAGAGAGGCTCCATAATTGAGGTGGTTGAGTCCATCATTGTGTAATTACACAGCGCAGAGTGGCGTAATGCCTTGTTTTGAAAACACGGCGTCCGCGGTGCGCCGTCGAGCCTAATGAAACTTTGCTGCTGCGTTTAACCTGGCAGGTGGTAAAGAGTGTCTGAGGACTCCTGTGTGTCTGTCTCTGTGTGTGTGTGTGTGTGTGTGTGCATGCGTGCGTGCCCACCGTGGCCTGTGCAGTCACCTCAGCTGTGGTGATGAGGCCAATTGGGGCTCAGCAGTGTGTGAGTAATAGTCTCTGTGTCAAACAGGCAGACTGGTGGCAGATCTAGAAACCAGCTAGCTAGTACAGTAGTTAGACAGTCACTATAGGCCTCACTGCAACCAAAGCTGAGCCAAGCAGCAGTAGAGGTGGGTCCCTGCCTGCAAATGTCTTTGCTGCAAGTGCTGGTATAGGTGCATAACCACTAATTCACTTTGTGCTTTTTGCTCAGGAAATGTTACCATCTCTTATCACTTTTGACCTTCCCCACTCAAAACAAACACACAAACACTGTCTTTGGATAATCAGTAATTTACTTAGTCTGGGTCCACATTGAGGCAGTGTGCACATACTCTGAGTGTACAAAACATGAATATAGAGTTGCACCCCCCCCCCCCCCCCAAGTTGGCTAGATGTCCTTTGGGTGATGGACCATTCTTGATACACACAGGAAACTGTTGAGCATGAAAAACCCAACAGCGTTGCGGTTCTTGACACAAACCGGTGCGCCTGGCACCTACTACCATACACTGCCCATTCATCCTCTGAATGGCACACATACACATCTCAATTGTCTCAAGGCTTTAAAATCCTTCCTTAACCTGTCTCCTCCCCTTCATCTACACTGATTTTGATTTGACATTTTTTGTTTATTTAGCAGACGCTCTTATCCAGAGCTACTTACAGGAGCAATTAGGGTTAAGTGCCTTGCTCAAGGGCACATCGACAGTTACTGGCCCAATGCTCTTAACCACTAGACTACCTGCCACACTGTATTGATTTAACAAGTGACATCAATAAGGGATCATAGCTTTCACCTGGTCTGTCTATGTCATGGAAAGAGCAGGTGTTCTTAATGTTTTGTACACTCAGTGTACGTGCACATACACACACACACACACACACACACACTTTGTTGTCCTGCAGCAGACCCGGCACCAGGATAAAATGACTAAAAGCTCTGCATGCTTCCCATCCGAAACAGTTCGGAACAGTTCATGCATATATTATGACAACATTTTGTGACGTTTTAGTTTGTTTTGGTCTTGGGTAAGAGTTTTTTTCTGTTGTTTATGAACACTACATTTTTTCTCGAGGTAAGCTGAAGTTCGGTAGCCAAAGTCTACGCCCCTACATTGGTCAACAGTAGGGATTCTTCAATGAAGTGTTTGTACACATTCAATGATAGACGACTCGTTTTATGCAAATTTTTTCACTTGAGAAATACTGCACCAAATACTGTATCTTAGTTAGATGTAAGATCTCCTCGGCAAAAAAAGGTACAAATGAATGACACATTTCTTGAGTTATCTTAGATTCAGACTATTTTGAAGAAGTGTATATTGGCTACGGCGTCTTAAGATGGACAAAGTAATATTGGCGCTTTTTCAAGTTTTTCAAGCAAAGGTCTTTTTAAAGGAGTATGTGAGCGCACTCGTTCGGCTAGGCGACAGCCGAACTAAAGCG
Organism: Coregonus lavaretus; assembly: GCF_964263955.1. NCBI lineage: Eukaryota > Metazoa > Chordata > Actinopteri > Salmoniformes > Salmonidae > Coregonus > Coregonus lavaretus. Next base: position 24,964 of record NW_028157513.1, read on the forward strand.
TGCGGAAGTAATGGGGCAGTTGAATTTAGCGAGGGGGTAAAACAATTTTTGGGGTTCTTGCATTGGAATTCTATTGAAGCTCATGCTTTTGACCAAGAAGTGACAGATTGGCGTGAAATCTCCGCTGCACTCCATCAGCACCATGGACAGCGCCCTAAACACTAAAGCAAGATTTTGATCAAAACCAACCAGCTAGATAGTTTTTTACCTTTTCAGAAGAGCCACATTTACGTGTCCTTAAACAGCCTATAACTAATTACTATTCCTTGTGTTTCGATCTGTAGCATATGCAAAACTTTATAGCCTATTGTTTTATTGTTTTTTACTTTCCTAAAACAATAATTGTCCACCTCAGAGATTTGAGCACTAAATGCATCAGGGCATTGCATGCATAGCCTATTGGCTTAGGTGTACGCTGTTTTAATATTAATATATATATATATATATACAGTGGGGAGAACAAGTATTTGATACACTGCCGATTTTGCAGGTTTTCCTACTTACAAAGCATGTAGAGGTCTGTCATTTCTATCATAGGTACACTTCAACTGTGAGAACAAAAATCCAGAAAATCACATTGTATGATTTTTAAGTAATTCATTTGCATTTTATTGCATGACATAAGTATTTGATACATCAGAAAAGCAGAACTTAATATTTGGTACAGAAACCTTTGTTTGCAATTACAGAGATCATACGTTTCCTGTAGGTCTTGACCAGGTTTGCACACACTACAGCAGGGATTTTGGCCCACTCCTCCGTACAGACCTTCTCCAGATCCTTCAGGTTTCGGGGCTGTCGCTGGGCAATACGGACTTTCAGCTCTCTCCAAAGATTTTCTATTGGGTTCAGGTCTGGAGACTGGCTCGGCCACTCCAGGACCTTGAGATGCTTCTTACGGAGCCACTCCTTAGTTGCCCTGGCTGTGTGTTTCGGGTCGTTGTCATGCTGGAAGACCCAGCCACGACCCATCTTCAATGCTCTTACTGAGGGAAGGAGGTTGTTGGCCAAGATCTCGCGATACATGGCCCCATCCATCCTCCCCTCAATACGGTGCAGTCGTCCTGTCCCCTTTGCAGAAAAGCATCCCCAAAGAATGATGTTTCCACCTTCATGCTTCACGGTTGGGATGGTGTTCTTGGGGTTGTACTCATCCTTCTTCTTCCTCCAAACACGGCGAGTGGAGTTTAGACCAAAAAGCTCTATTTTTGTCTCATCAGACCACATGACCTTCTCACATTCCTCCTCTGGATCATCCAGATGGTCATTGGCAAACTTCAGACGGGCCTGGACGTGCGCTGGCTTGAGCAGGGGGACCTTGCATGCGCTGCAGGATTTTAATCCATGACGGCGTAGTGTGTTACTAATGGTTTTCTTTGAGACTGTGGTCCCAGCTCTCTTCAGGTCATTGACCAGGTCCTGCCGTGTAGTTCTGGGCTGATCCCTCACCTTCCTCATGATCATTGATACCCCACGAGGTGAGATCTTGCATGGAGCCCCAGACCAAGGATGATTGATCGTCATCTTGAACTTCTTCCATTTTCTAATAATTGCGCCAACAGTTGTTGCCTTCTCACCAAGCTGCTTGCCTATTGTCCTGTAGCCCATCCCAGCCTTGTGCAGGTCTACAATTTTATCCCTGATGTCCTTACACAGCTCTCCGGTCTTGGCCATTGTGGAGAGGTTGGAGTTTGATTGAGTGTGTGGAAAGGTGTCTTTTATACAGGTAATAAAATATATTAAGATGGGCAAAAGAACACTGGACTTTTTCTTTGCAACTCTGCCTAGAAGGTCAGCATCCCGGAGTCGCCTCTTCACTGTTGACGTTGAGACTGGTGTTTTGCGGGTACTATTTCATGAAGCTGCCAGTTGAGGACCTGTGAGGCGTCTGTTTCTCAAACTAGACACTCTAATGTATTTGTCTTCTTGCTCAATTATGCACCGGGGCCTCCCACTCCTCTTTCTATTCTGGTTAGAGCCAGTTTGCGCTGTTCTGTGAATGGAGTAGTACACAGCGTTGTACGAGATCTTCAGTTTCTTGGCAATTTCTCGCATGGAATAGCCTTCATTTCTCATAACAAGTATAGACTGACGAGTTTCAGAAGAAAGTTATTTGCTTCTGGCCATTTTGAGCCTGTAATCGAACCCACAATTGCTGATGCTCCAGATACTCAACTAGTCTCATGAAGGCCAGTTTGATTGCTTATTTAATCAGCACAACAGTTTTCAGCTGTGCTAACATAATTGCAAAAGGGTTTTCTAATGATCAATTAGCCTTTTAAAATGATCAACTTGGATTAGCAAACACAACGTGCCATTGGTACACAGGACTGATGGTTGCTGATAATGGGCCTCTGTACGCCTATGTAGATATTCCATAAAAAATCAGCAGTTTCCAGCTACAATACCCATTTATAACATTAACAATGTCTACACTGTATTTCTGATCGATTTGATGTTATTTTAATGGACAAAAAATTGCTTTTCGTTCGAAAACAAGAACATTTCTAAGTGACCCCAAACTTTTGAACGGAAGTGTATATGTATGTATGTATGTATGTATGTATGTATGTATGTGTGTGTGTGTATATATATATATATATATATATATATATATATATATATATATATATATTGGCCAAAGAAAATGGCTCAACAGAATGAAAGAACACTTGTGAACTGGTTTAAACCTTCACAGAAGTTTTGAACAGGCTATATTGCAGCAATTACCAAGAAAGGCCAGTGCCTACCATACCCAACAAATTAGATCAATAGGCTACTGATATTTATTTTACAACAGGCCTACTTATAACCTATCTTAAATTAAATACGGAGCACACTATTAAAAAGACAGATCAAACTTAATTTAGCTAACGAAAATGTCTCAACAGAATTAATCAAAGCACGTTTTGCATATTTAAAGAAATGCTTTGGATTAATAAATAGGCCTACAATAATAATAATGATATACAATTTTAATAATAATAATAATAATAATAATAAAACAAATGATTATAAATACGAAAAAATAAATACATTTAAGTTCCAAAATTGCATCTTACCTGAATAGCTAGTTGCACAATAGCCTGCTTTGGCCGCGCCAACTTTCTTCTCATCTTTGTCCACTACAATATTACAACTTTTCCATACAGACATTCCCCTTGTAGCCGGGCATCAGACTAACATTTTCCCCTGGTTGCACTAGTGCCACTAAGTTTTTCAGTTGGTGGCACCAGCCCATGATTTGGATGCACACAACAAAATATGTGCAATAGCAAAAATTAGTAGGCCTATCAACCTATGAAGTAATTCAAAGTGCTTTATTAAAAAGTGTAATAGTCTACTGAGATGGTGTTGAAGAAATACGTTATTTCATTATCTTGTGATATGATTCAACATATTTTGATGTGCAACCTAATCCAGTGATTGTCATGCATTTTGGGTAGACAATTATGCTATTGTTATATTATACTGTTAAAATACACTACATGACCAAAAGTATGTGGACACCTGCTCATCGAACATCTCATTCCAAAATCACAGGCATTAATGTGGAGTTGGTCCCCCCTTTGCTGCTATAACAGCCTCCACTCTTCTGGGAAGGCTTTCCACTAGATGTTGGAACATTGCTGCGGGGACTTGCTTCCATTCAGCCACAAGAGCATTAGTGAGGTCGGGCACTGATGTTGGGCGATTAGGCCTGGCTCGCAGTCGGCATTCCAATTCATCCCAAAAGTGTTCGATGGAGTTGAGGTCAGGGCTCTGTGCAGGCCAGTCATGTTCTTCCACACTGATCTCGACAAACCATTTCTGTATGGACCTCGCTTTGTGCACAGGCATTGCTGAAACAGGAAAGGATGTTCCCCAAACTGTTGCCACAAAGTGGGAAGCACAGAATCACTAAGAATGTCATTGTATGCTGTAGCGTTAAGATTTCCCTTCACTGGAACTAAGGGGCCTAGCCCGAACCATGAAAAACAGCCCCAGACCATTATTCCTCCTCCACCAAACTTTATAATAATAATAATAATACGCCATTTAGCAGACGCTTTTATCCAAAGCGACTTACAGTCATGCGTGCATACATTTTTTTTTGTGTATGGGTGGTCCCGGGGATCGAACCCACTACCTTGGCGTTACAAGCGCCATGCTCTACCAGCTGAACTTTACAGTTGGCACTATGCATTCGGGCAGGTAGCATTCTCCTGGCATCCGCCAAACCCAGATTTGTCCGTTGGACTGCCAGTGTGATTCATCACTTCAGAGAATGCGTTTCCACTTTTCTAGAGTCCAATGGCAGCGAGCTTTACACCACTCAAGCCGACGCTTGGCATTGCGCATGGTGATATTAGGCTTGTGTGCAGCTGCTCGGCCATGGAAACCCATTTCATGAAGCTCCCGACGAACAGTTATTGTGCTGACGTTGCTTCCAGAGGCAGTTTGGAACTCGGTAGTGAGTGTTGCAACCGAGGATAGAATCTTTACGCTCTACGCGCTTCAGCACTCGATGGTCCCGTTCTGTGAGCTTGTGTGGCCTACCACTTCGCGGCTGAGCCGTTGTTGCTCCTAGACGTCTCCACTTCACAATAACAGCACTTACAGTTGACTGGGGCAGCTTTAGTAGGGCAGAAATCTGACGTTGAAAGTCACTGAGCTCTTCAGTAAGGCCATTCTACTGCCAATGTTTGTGTATGGAGATTGCATGGCTGTGTGCTCAATGTAATACAACTGTCAGCCACTGGTGTGGCTGAAATAGCCGAATCCACTAATTTGAAGGTGTGTCCACATACTTTTTTATATATTGTGTATTTTATTTTAATAGAGATACATTTGCCTGCATCTTTATGTGCCCTAATATCATGGGCTAATTCACCACCTGAGTAAGTGGGAACTCAAAACTATAACTAACTCTAAAGATAATACCCACTCATAGTAGCCGTGTATTAATCTAACAGTACATTTAATTTCCTTTATTTTTTTCTTCAGTTGTAGCCTACCATCTAATGAGGCCTATGCACTCGCAATGGCCAATGCGCATTTCGCGTGATTACCTACAGAAAGCTGAGAACATCCTCTCTCCATCTGTGACAACAGGATAGCTGTGTTTTTCCAGCAATTGGATTTAAAAATGTTCTACAATCAGAACACTTCTTTCTCCGGGAGCATTTGAAAGGAGAGCGAGAGTGGGTAGCTCCACACAGCAACAGGCCCCAGTGAAACAGGTACAGGGGCAGGCAGGCAGGCACTTTCATTACAGGAATCATGAGGATAATGTACTTTACTGTTTGACCAAATCATGGTTTTAGCCTCCTAAAAAATAGGATGTTTTTAGTGAAGTGAATGAATGTGCAGCCCGCGCCGATGCAACCAATACATTTTTTTCCTCCCACAGCCAGGTATCCTATGGGTCGCAAAATTTGACTAAATGTAGGCTTTTCCCTGTAGGCATACTCTCTAACTTTCGTTTTACTTCAATGAAAAAAGGACTCAATCTTCGCAATCAACAGTAGCCTCTCCTCACCAGCAGGGCAGCCCTGGACAATTTGGCCGGCAATAATTTTATTCATCAGCTTTTCATAAATTGTATCGTCCAAAAGCTGGCAATTACCGGCTAATGGAAACCCTGCACCCCAGTGGCTTTCCATAGCCCCCCTGCACACACCACGGCGCGCTCTGTCCATTGTGCTGACACAGCGGAGATACAGATTTTGCAGCAACCTGGCACTTAATCATTTGAACTTTTTTGGATTCTAAAACTAAAACTGAGGGGGCACAAGTTTCAACTGATGGGGCAAAGCCCCCTTTTGCCCCCTTGTGGAGCCGTGTACATCCTGCAGGAGTTGGTGTATGTAGTGTAATGTAATGTAAAATAATCTAAACCTCATTATGTGTGTTCTGTTTCTGTAGCCTGAGAGGAGGGGGGAGGGGAGCAGAAATAGCAGCGTCTTAGGCTGACTAGGGGACAGGACGAGGCGTGTGGGGAATGTGAAACTTCAGGGCTCCCTGTTTAGGCATGTCAGGGGTGTGTGTGTGTGAAAGGGGGTATCCCTTCCTCCACTAATCCATTTCCGAACCCAGTTGAAATAGGAGGCAGAGAAGGGTGTGTGTGAACTCTCTCCACCCTCTCTTCCCTCTCTTCCCAACCCCATGACAGCCGTTTGCCCCCTCACCAATCCCTCAGACATCTGTGTCACACAGCATGACTCACACGTGCACACACACGCACACATACACACACTAGTCATCCCAGCAGGCAGTGCGACGGTCGGTTGCTTGCAGCCCCTCTAGGCAGTGTGGGGTCTTTCTGCTTGAGTACATCAGGCTTGGCCTGACCCACTTCCTCATGTCCTCTCCCTCTCCTCCTGCAACAGGCCGTCTGGAGGCTAGACCCCGGCAGGGACCTCTCCTGGCCAGTCCTGCCCACTCTGAGCATCTCATGTAGGGAAGGATTCCCAGCTGATGCCCCCTATCTCTCCGTAGTCCTCATCTCTCTCAGCACTGACAGAGTGTGAGCTGAATGAACAGAGGAGGATTGTCTAGAGAGCGAGCGAGAGAAAGAGGCTAGTAGTACTCTCTTCTCTCCAATGTGCTAAAGGACATTTACTAATCTCATCATCATTAGTTCTTGCTCACACTTAAGCAGCGCTGAAGTAATTTGCTCTTCTGGGGCTGTGTGTGCTTCGAGTGTCTGTCTGAAGAGCTTTAGAGGCTCTCTCCCTCTCTCTCTGCCTTTCTCTCTCTCTGCCTTTTTCTCTCTCTCTCTCTCTCTGCCTTTCTCTCTCTCTGCCTTTTTTTCTCTCTCTCTCTGCCTTTCTCTTTCTGTCTCCCTCTGCCTCTCTCCACCTCTTTCAATTCAATTTGCTTTATTGGCATGACGTAACAATGTACATATTGCCATATCTCTCTGTCTTTCTCTCTCTCCACCACCAAACAACAGTGGTTCACATCATACGGAGCTGCTACTGCTATAGGGCCTAGTGTTTATCTCCCTGGATCAGATGGTATATGTCTCTCTGCTCTCAGCTGCTGACTGCATTTATATCAATATAGGAAAGGCCCTAAAGTCTATAGACGAGATGAAAGATGGCCAAAAAAGTGGCACCGTTTCAGAATAAGAGACAAGAAGGACCAGGGGTCATCTCATTTTCCACCTCTCATTCATTTTCCTGGCCATGTAGCTGACGTACACACATTTCTGTCAGTTTGTAGCTGCTGTACGGACATTTCTGTCAGTTTGTAGCTGCTGTACGGACATTTCTGTCAGTTTGTAGCTGCTGTACGGACATTTCTGTCAGTTTGTAGATGCTGTACTGACATTTCTATCAGTTTGTAGCTGCTGAACTGACATTTCTATCAGTTTGTAGCTGCTGTACTGACATTTCTATCAGTTTGTAGCTGACGTACACACATTTCTGTCAGTTTGTAGCTGCTGTACCTACATTTCTGTCAGTTTGTAGCTGCTGTACCTACATTTCTATCAGTTTGTAGCTGCTGAACTGACATTTCTATCAGTTTGTAGCTGCTGTACCTACATTTCTGTCAGTTTGTAGCTGCTGTACCTACATTTCTGTCAGTTTGTAGCTGCTGTACCTACATTTCTGTCAGTTTGTAGCTGCTGTACAGACATTTCTATAAGTTTGTAGCTGCTGTACAGACATTTCTATAAGTTTGTAGCTGCTGAACGGACATTTCTATCAGTTTGTAGCTGCTGTACGGACATTTCTGTCAGTTTGTAGCTGCTGTACGGACATTTCTATCAGTTTGTAGCTGCTGAACTGGCATTTCTATCAGTTTGTAGCTGCTGAACTGGCATTTCTATCAGTTTGTAGCTGTAGCTGACTTACGGACATTTCTATCAGTTTGTAGCTGACTTACAGACATTTCTGTCAGTTTGTAACTGCTGTACCTACATTTCTGTCAGTTTGTAGCTGCTGTACGAACATTTCTGTCAGTTTGTAGCTGACGTACACACATTTCTGTCAGTTTGTAGCTGACGTACGGACATTTCTATCAGTTTGTAGCTGACTTACGGTACGCAAATTTCGGTTCGCTTGAATTCCGTGGTCCGGTTCTCTTTTTTAGGACAATGTGAATGCAAAGCTCCCCAGGTTCACTTGTCATTATTCCTGCACCACACACTAGACTACTGCAACAGCGTTTCCCCTGCCATAAACCCTCACATTGGTGCCTCAAAAGAGAGAAGATGATGATGTGCAGATTCGCGGAAGAAAAGGTGTGCCGTTTTGGGATATTGATTAGCGATTGTCAAGGAAGCACAGAAATTCCAAAATGTGTGAGGTTTTTAGTTCAGATTATTTGTTTGCAATATATGTGATCTATATATATGTGATCTATAGGCTAAGAGCTTCATAAGCTGCTTATTATCGTGGGGTTTGAATAGTGTGAGAAGACTATATTTGGTGAGAATCACAACATAGGTTTGTATAAACAACAGGGTATAAAATCTATTCTAGCTCTTAAAGGGGCAGTAGCCTACCTTGGGTGTACAATTTTCAATTACAGCATTATTTATTCTGCAGTTATTCTATTGCTATTTATTCTGTTACCAATCAAATTACAATTATTATGTCTCATATTTTAACTAAATGCAATCTTTTAGCTTCCAAAATGTAAGTAGGTATATCTAGCTGTCCGATAACACATTCTGATGGAATTGTTTGTCCTACACTTTGTAAAACCCAGAGTGCATTGAGTGAATGTTGGAAAAAGATATTGGTTCCTTTATAAACATAGCAATGTGAATGCAAAGAGGACTCTGGAGGATTTCTGCATAGTGCAGCTTTAAAAACCTGCTGTATGTAAAATATTGTGTGCTATAGCTTGGAAAATAAATACATGTAACTCTGGATGACAACATCATGATGTTTGTTTCCAACATTAGGGCTGTTTTCCTAAAGAAATCTGCTTCGTGTTTTTTTTCCCTTGCCACGATACTAACGAGTATCATGATACTGGCATCGTCCCGGACCTAATTTCTATATGTTTGTGATGCTTTAGTTAGCCTGCTTGTCTCAGGTGACCTGCTGCAAGCCCAGCCTCTCTCTCTCACAACATACTGCTAAAACACAAAAAAGGGCCGGCGGCCAAAATACATGCTGAAAAATGGACCAAACTACAGTATCAGTACACAGAAGGTCACTTGAAGTGTGTGTGTGTGTGTGGCGTGCATATAATGTATGTGTATGTGTGCATTGTGAGCTTGGCGGTCCTAGGTTAGTCAGCATGTTGTTTACCCAGGCAGCTCAGGGCTGTGAATGCGTGTAGGGAGGATGGGAGGGGGCCGGCGGGGGAAGGGGACAGGAAATAGTGGCAGTGACCTGGCTGGCGTCAGGGGGGAAGGAACAGGAGGGGTACCCAGTCCAGAATGACACACACCCAGGCCACGCACCCACACGCACACGCATACACATCCAGCTAGAACAGTAGAAAACGTGACCACCATGACAGGGTTTAGGCCTACTGACGGGAGGTCATATGACAGAAATGCTATAATAACCATAATCCTATCCTTGCCTATGGCTCTGTGGACATCATGGTATGAAGGAGTTTAGGCCTACATGTATGTACAGTGAGGGAAAAAAGTATTTGATCCCCTGCTGATTTTGTATGTTTGCCCACTGACAAAGACATGATCAGTCTATAATTTTAATGGTATGTTTATTTGAACAGTGAGAGGCAGAATAACAAAACAAAAATCCAGAAAAACGCATGTACATTTTTTTATAAATTGATATGCATTTTGAAGAGGGAAATAAGTATTTGACCCCTCTGCAAAACATGACTTAGTACTTGGTGGCAAAACCCTTGTTGGCAAACACAGAGGTCAGACGTTTCTTGTAGTTGGCCACCAGGTTTGCCCACATCTTAGGAGGGATTTTGTCCCACTCCTCTTTGCAGATCTTCTCTAAGTCATTAAGGTTTCGAGGCTGACGTTTGGCAACTCGAATCTTCAGCTCCCTCCACAGATTTTCTATGGGATTAAGGTCTGGAGACTGGCTAGGCCACTCCAGGACCTTAATGTGCTTCTTCTTGAGCCACTCCTTTGTTGCCTTGGCCATGTGTTTTGGGTCATTCTCATGCTGGAATACACATCCACAACCCATTTTCAATGCCCTGGCTGAGGGAAGGAGGTTCTCACCCAAGATTTGACGGTACATGGCCCCGTCCATCGTCCCTTTGATGCGGTGAAGTTGTCCTGTCCCCTTAGCAGAAAAACACCCCCAAAGCATAATGTTTCCACCTCCATGTTTGACGGTGGGGATGGTGTTCTTGGGGTCATAGGCAGCATTCCTCCTCCTCCAAACACGGCGAGTTGAGTTGATGCCAAAGAGCTCGATTTTGGTCTCATCTGACCACAACACTTTCACCCAGTTCTCCTCTGAATCATTCAGATGTTCATTGGCAAACTTCAGACGGGCCTGTATATGTGCTTTCTTGAGCAGGGGGACCTTGCGGGCGCTGCAGGATTTCAGTCCTTCACGGCGTAGTGTGTTACCAATTGTTTTCTTGGTGACTATGGTCCCAGCTGCTTTGAGATCATTGACAAGATCCTCCCGTGTAGTTCTGGGCTGATTCCTCACTGTTCTCATGATCATTGCAACTCCACGAGTTGAGATCTTGCATGGAGCCCCGGGCCGAGGGAGATTGACAGTTATTTTGTGTTTCTTCCATTTGCGAATAATGGCACCAACTGTTGTCACCTTCTCACCAAGCTGCTTGGCGATGGTCTTGTAGCCCCTTCCAGCCTTGTGTAGGTCTACAATCTTGTCCCTGACATCCTTGGAGAGCTCTTTGGTCTTGGCCATGGTGGAGAGTTTGGAATCTGATTGATTGATTGCTTCTGTGGACAGGTGTCTTTTATACAGGTAACAAGCTGAGATTATGAGTACTCCCTTTATGAGTGTGCTCCTAATCTCAGCTCGTTACCTGCATAAAAGACACCTGGGAGCCAGAAATCTTTCTGATTGAGAGGGGGTCAAATACTTATTTCCCTCATTAAAATGCAAATCAATTTATAACATTTTTGACATGCGTCTTTCTGGATTTTTTTGTTGTTATTCTGTCTCTCACTGTTCAAATAAACCTACCATTAAAATCGTAGACTGATCATATCTTTGTCAGTGGGCAAACGTACAAAATCAGCAGGGGATCAAATACTTTTTTCCCTCACTGTAGGTGAGAGAGTGCTTGTTGTTTATACTAGCATTTGGGTCACAGCCTCAATAGCAAAAGCCCTCTGCAAAGGCTTGTGAGCCATTTGACTGCAGTCCAGTTGGTTCATTCTTGCTTGTATTTGAGTCTTTTTGTTGAGTCAGCCTTTGTTTTTATCTTGTTGTTGATGTCGACAGAGCCTGTGGCATCCTCTCAGCTGCACTGTTTGGATGAATAGCCTCATGAATAGCGTAGATAGGGTATTTGTGTGTGTGTGTGCGTGCGCGGTCCATGAGTGTGTGTGCATGTACAGGACAATTGGATGACCCAGCACCCAGGCACTGTGCTGCCGCCATGGACACCCATACTGCCCCACTGAGCTGGTGGCGTGCCAAGTGTTCCCATAAGCTAATACACCCCCCCATCCCTACTGTCCATGATAAGACCTCAAGATCTGATCCATATAAATAGATGGATGAACATTTGCAACCTCTGAGCTTAGATACGGTCACAGATAGTTCTACAACATTCAAGAGAACAAAAAGACCCCCAAAAGGATCTGTCTTCAAAAGTACCCTTTTACATGGATTTTATGTAGGAGTACACACATAATGGCTGGTAAGCCCACTGCGCTTGGGAGCATTCAATCCAATTAATGTAACTTTATTGGGAGCATGTCAGATAGGATAAAGTCCTTTAGAACTTTAGTTTCAGGCCTGCTATGGAATATAAATGGTTGTCAGATCGTCTGACCTAGCGTTTTTTCAAGTCTGTTGCATATGGATTGGTTATAGGCCCAGGAGGCTTGCTGTTAGTTGCTGGGCTGGTTGAATATGCTGGATAGGCTATATAGGACACGCGCATGTCTTTCGTTTGTATCACCAGGCTATTCTCTTTGTTACAGCCTGTGTGTGTGAGAGAGGAGAGCCCCATAGATTTCATTGGTTTTGTGTAGTAGTTTTTTTCCTCACCTCGGGGCCCTCATGGTGTAGCAGCGTGTTTTAGCGCCGGCCCTAATACGGCTTGTGCCTTGCACCATTCAACCATATAATCAACACGCCGTTAGTGAGAAATGACACTCCCCAAGGCAAAGAGTGAGGGAGGCAGGCAGAGAGAGATGGATCGCGACTTTTGTTGGCTCCATACTTAGTTGAACAGAGGAGGCATTGAGGCATGACTAGGTCAATGTTTATGTGTGCCCCACACAATGTACACACACCCTTATCCCAGCCTTTTCCTTACTGTCAAAGTGCTACTTGCCTACATTTGACACAGAATGGCTCCTCTGAGTCTGAATAGGTGACAGCAGCTAAGCCTTGTATGGCAATACTTTGAGAAGTTAAATGAGAAGGAAACGCAAACTTTGCGAGGTGAAATTGAGGAACAGTAAAGGTAGTACAGATGCAATGCTTAATCATCTTAAATTGACGCTCCGTGAGAGCCAAACCGATGTTGGCAACAGCGCAGCTGCATTGTGATTTCACGTGGAATTTTAAATGTTAAGAAAAATTGTCCATTTGTCACATCCGTAGTTTAGAGTCACAGTTCACATCAGTGATTGCCATTTCACCGGTAGTATTCTGACTGGCTTGTGTGTGATCTTGAGTCATTTGGCAGCGATAAATACAGTGCCTTCAGAAAGTATTCATACCCCTTGACTTATTCCACATGTTGTTGTGTTACAGCCTGAATTCAACATTTATTAAATAGCTTTCTTTCTCTCGCCCATCTACACACAATACCCCATAATGACAATGTGAAAACATGTTTTTATAAATTTATTGAAAATGAAATACAGAAATATCTCATTTACATAGGTATTCACACCCCTGAGTCAATACTTTGGCAGATATTACAGCTGTGAGTCCGTCTGGGTAAGTCTCTAAGAGCTTTCCGCACCTGGATTGTGCAACATTTGCCCATTATTCTTTAAAACAATTCTTCAAGCTTTGACAAATTGGTTGTTGATCATTGCTAGACAACCATTTTCGGGTCTTGCCATAGATTTTCAAGTAGATTTAAGTCAAAGCTGTGACTCAGCCACTCAGGAACATTCACTGTCTTCTTGGTAAGCAATCCAATGTATATTTGGTCTTGTGTTTTAGGTTATTGTCCTGCTGAAAGGTGAATTCATCTCCCAGTGTCTGGTGGAAAGCAGACTGAACCAGGTTTTCCTCTAGGATTTTGCCTGTGCTTAGCTCCATTCTGTTTCTTTTTTATCTTGACACCCCCCCCCTGTTCTTAGTGATTACAAGCATACCCATAACATGATGCAACCACCACTATGCTTGAAAATATGGAGAGCGTTACTCAGTAATGTGTTATATTGGATTTGCCCCAAACATGTGAATTGCTTTGCCACATTCTTTTGAAGTATTACTGTAGTGCCTTTTTATTCTCTGCGTGCTTCCTTCTTCTCAATCTGTCAATTAGATTAGTATTGTGGAGTAACTACAATGTTGTTGATCCATCCTCAGTTTTCTCCTATCACAGCCATTAAACTCAGTAACTGTTTTAAAGTCACCATTGGCCTCATGGTGAAATAGGGCTAGATGGTATACCATATTTTACTATATATCGGTATTGATACAAGGACTGGTTTTAGTTTTTACTTTAACTTCTATAACGATATTTCAACGTTTGGTTTGTTAATTGTGATACGCAACTCCGGCACGTATAATATCCGTTTTTATAGTTTACTCTGTTTGCTACTTGCGTCATCTCGCTCTCCTCTTCCTGCTGCATGGCGCTAACCACACCAAGCCCCGCCCCCTGTCACTCAAGGGGAGAGCAATTGCTCGACCACAGAGTCACGAGCGCTTTCTTGCAGTTCACACTGCATTGTCAGATGGAAGCAACAATGTTGGTGACATGCTGATTTCCACAAGCGTTCTATACACTTAGTTTGTGTATCTTACTGTCTGCAAACTACTATCTGCTGGTTTGTCTTAGCAAGGTGTTGCTAAAATAATTTGTGTTGGCCGCTAATGCTAATCGCTAGTTTGCTGGCTAGCTAACTTACTAAATGTACTAAGAGTCAGAGCAAGTGTAGCTAGCTAGCTAGCAGGCTAATACTGACTGGTACCAGTGCTGGTGTAGGCCTAGATAAGCATGTCTGTGCAATGGTATCTTATCAGAGAGCAATATGCGAAGCATGAATATGTTGGCTAGCTACACGAAGGATGTAACATCTAATTAGGGTCACCTGGAAACACTGACTAAAACGTTTGTTCCTACCCTGTCAATATTTTCCTCCCTGGTTTATTCATTTGTTGTCATGTCAAACAACAATGTATTCAAGGTGCTGCCCACTATATTCCAACTATTGAATTAGAATAATCATTATATTTCCATGATTCCAACACTTCACCAATTAACTAGGCCTATATATTTTTGCCCATTTCGTACTGCGTGGCACAGTGTGGAAATGATGAAAAAGTGCAGGAAGTGTAGAAATTGATCAAAATGCTGAAAATTATGTTTGTTTGGAGTTGGATTGAACAGTATAAATTGAGAAAGCCCCCTTTAAAATCACTTATTTGTGTTTCCACCCTTGGGTCATGAACTACTCATAAAGCATATTTAGAACTTTTATTATTCAAAAACATGAAATACTGTCATTCCGTCAAAAATATTGTGAAATCCCTGTGCGGTTTCCTTCCTCTCTGGCAACTGAGTTAGAAAAGACGCCTGTATCTTTGTAGTGACTGGGTGTATAAATATACCATCCAAAGTGTAATTAATAACTTCAATGTCTGCTTTTTTTATTTTACCCATCTACCAATAGTTGCCCTTCTTTGCAAGGCAATGGAAAACCTCCCTGGTCTTTGTGGTTGAATCTGTGTTGGAAATTCACTGCTCGACTGAGGGACCTTACAGATACAGTGGGGAGAACAAGTATTTGATACACTGCCGATTTTGCAGGTTTTCCTACTTACAAAGCATGTAGAGGTCTGTAATTTTTATCATAGGTACACTTCAACTGTGAGAACAAAAATCCAGAAAATCACATTGTATGATTTTTAAGTAATTCATTTGCATTTTATTGCATGACATAAGTATTTGATACATCAGAAAAGCAGAACTTAATATTTGGTACAGAAACCTTTGTTTGCAATTACAGAGATCATAAGTTTCCTGTAGGTCTTGACCAGATTTGCACACACTGCAGCAGGGATTTTGGCCCACTCCTCCATACAGACCTTCTCCAGATCCTTCAGGTTTCGGGACTGTCGCTGGGCAATACGGACTTTCAGCTCCCTCCAAAGATTTTCTATTGGGTTCAGGTCTGGAGACTGGCTAGGCCACTCCAGGACCTTGAGATGCTTCTTACGGAGCCACTCCTTAGTTGCCCTGGCTGTGTGATTCGGGTCATTGTCATGCTGGAAGACCCAGCCACGACCCATCTTCAATGCTCTTACTGAGGGAAGGAGGTTGTTGGCCAAGATCTTGCGATACATGGCCTCATCCATCCTCCCCTCAATACGGTGCAGTCGTCCTGTCCCCTTTGCAGAAAAGCATCCCCAAAGAATGATGTTTCCACCTCCATGCTTCACGGTTGGGATGGTGTTCTTGGGGTTGTACTCATCCTTCTTCTTCCTCCAAACACGGCGAGTGGAGTTTAGACCAAAAAGCTCTATTTTTGTCTCATCAGACAACATGACCTTCTTCCATTCCTCCTCTGGATCATCCAGATGGTCATTGGCAAACTTCAGACGGGCCTGGACATGCGCTGGCTTGAGCAGGGGGACCTTGCGTGCGCTGCAGGATTTTAATCCATGACGGCGTAGTGTGTTACTAATGGTTTTCTTTGAGACTGTGGTCCCAGCTCTCTTCAGGTCATTGACCAGGTCCTGCCGTGTAGTTCTGGGCTGATCCCTCACCTTCCTCATGATCATTGATGCCCCACGAGGTGAGATCTTGCATGGAGCCGCAGACTGAGGGTGATTGACCGTCATCTTGAACTTCTTCCATTTTCTAATAATTGCGCCAACAGTTGTTGCCTTCTCACCAAGCTGCTTGCCTATTGTCCTGTAGCCCATCCCAGCCTTGTGCAGGTCTACAATTGTATCCCTGATGTCCTTACACAGCTCTCTGGTCTTGGCCATAGTGGAGAGGTTGGAGTCTGTTTGATTGAGTGTGTGGACAGGTGTCTTTTATACAGGTAACGAGTTCAAACAGGTGCAGTTAATACAGGTAATGAGTGGAGAACAGGAGGGCTTCTTAAAGAAAAACTAACAGGTCTGTGAGAGACGGAATTCTTACTGGTTGGTAGGTGATCAAATACTTATGTCATGCAATAAAATGCAAATTAATTATAAAAAATCATACAATGTGTCTTTCTGGATTTTTGTTTTAGATTCCGTCTCTCACAGTTGAAGTGTACCTATGATAAAAATTACAGACCTCTACATGCTTTGTAAGTAGGAAAACCTGCAAAATCGGCAGTGTATCAAATACTTGTTCTCCCCACTGTAATTGTATGTGTGGGGTAGAGAGATGATGTAGTCATTCAAAAATCTGGTTAAACACTATTATTGCATACAGAGTGAGTCCATGCAACTTATTATGTGACTTGTTAAGCACATGTTTACTCCTGAACTTAGGCTTGCCATAACAAAGGGGTTGAATACTTATTGACTTAAGACATTTCAGCATTAGATTTTTAATTAATGTGGAAAATTTTCAACAACAACAAAATTATTCCACTTTTACATTATGGGGTATTGTGTGTAGGCCAGTGACAAAAAAATCTAAAGATTATCCGCAACAAAATGTGGAAAAAGTGTGTGTGAATACTTTCTGAAGGCACTGAAACTGACAGCGCTGGGTTTCCCCCTGATAGTCGCATGATAGGCGTACCTCCTCATTAGACTTGGGCATCTCCTCTTGTAGACATCTGCAGGCCTTCAATTTGTCATCTTTTAAACTTGAGGTTAGAGCCGACGCATATCAGGTTTGTCAAAAATAGATTGTATGCGGGCATCACAGCCATAGAGGGACATCAAAAGACAGTCACACACGTGTCAATTATAATATTATACAACGGGTGGGTCTAATCCTGGATGCTAATTGGTTAAAACCGCATTCCAGCCGGTGTCTATTCCACAAGTTACCACTGGCTAAAGCTATGACGTTGAAATGGCTATGTACTCTGTTCCATCTCACTGCGCAATCCAATGTCTCATCAGCCCAGCCAGGAAATGTATAAACTTCATCTCCACTATAAAAAGCATCTAGACATTATCTCCTATTTCTTTTAGATTAGCATTTGGTTTTCAACAGCGGAGATTTGTATAAACCAAACACCGGCTTCTCAGGCATTATCACTTAAGTACGATAGATCCACACAGTACTAGTAGCTCTATCTGTGGATTACATTCTCACTATGCTCTGTTAGACATGGTCCACCAGTCCGTCAGTTCCCAGTGTATTGATATTTACTCGCTGTGAAATGTCCCACCGCAAATTGAACTGCATTAAAACTAATTGACACACGGAGACAGTGTGTGTGAGCGCATGTCACGTAGCCTGCGAATAATGAGAGCGAGGGACGGATGGAGGACATAACAGAGAAGGAGCGGTTGTCCTGCACATGTCCTAAAGCAAGGTCTGTATGGGTGGTGTAGTTTGGGGAAATACATTAAAATGTAGTTCTGAGTTGATGTGGTGCGTAGTCGGCAACTCTGTAGGGTAATAGAGTTTACTTACACGGTCAGGGTGTTGTATTTTATTTATTTCAATATAACATTTATGTAACCAGGCAAGTCAGTTAAAAACATAGTATGGACTGTGCTCCTTTAAGGGGAGGAGAGGGATAGAGGAATGGGTAGACGCACTGGAAGAAGACTTCCCATCCACATGTCTACAAGTCATTGAGTTGACATGTGGCATAGTCACACTAGTCAGCTTCTCTACTATATGGGAGTGGATGGAGGGTGGTTGGTCACTGGAGTCCCAAAGGGGTGTGTACCGACCCCACTCCCCTTAACACAATCTGACTTCCTGTCCGCCCCAGTGCTCCTTCCTGTGGCTCATTGTTCTGGTGTTTGGCTCGGACTGGAAGCCCACCAGGAAAAAACCCACCGATCACTGGACAGGACGCCGTCCTCCATGATCCCTGCCAAGCCTACCCCAATATGAGGCAACACATGTATAGACATCAAAACTATGGAGATGCATAAATCATTCACTCAGCACTCAACTTTTTTGGGGGGGTCTCACGTGCTTTGAGAAGTCTTGCATTCCATTCCATTTCTCTTTAGGTCTCTTGCCTAGAGATTATATTTGGTTGGGCTCTGTCATTTCTGTGGTCTTTATTTTAAACTTCACATCTGTTACTCAGTGGGGTCTTCATCTGTGACTAGGACAGCTTGAGTCTAATAGCAGATAGGCTAGGGCTAGGCTTACGTTAGCCACTGTTCCACCAGGTCTCACTGCACTATTTCAGTAATATACCTTATATATCCTGTAGGGTTGTCACGATACCAGTATCGCGATACCTGATTTTCCATGGTAAAAAGGAAAACACGAAGCAGATTAAACTCTTTGGTCCTTTAAAAAAACCTACTATATACATTTGACATTTTAGTCATTTAGCAGACGCTCTTATCCAGAGCGAATTACAGTTAGTGAGTGCATACGTTTTCACTTTTTTTCATACTGTATGTAACATATTGTGTGCTATAGCGTCGAAAAGAAACATGGGATTCTGGGTGACATCATCAGGCTGTTTGTTTCTAACATTAGGACTGTTTTCCTCAGGAAATTCAGTACGCTTCATGTTTTGCTTCCTTGCCACGATACCTCGTAGTATCGCGATACTGTTATCGTGACAACCCTAATATCCTGTTTTATAATTCATTTAGCCATGGATATCTATACTGCATGTCAGGTCTATGAATTATGTGGTACACCCATGATGGTAGAGCATTCCGGTACTATCCATTTCTAAGAAGAGTAGCGTGTTTATGAACTATGAAGTTAAGGTAATAGCAGAAGCTGCTCTCGTAACCATCTCGTAACTTTCCCTCCCTCGGCCTGCAACATTTCAGATCTGTGGGTATGATGGCAACAGCTGATTTATTTCTGTCTATTGAGACCATGAGTGTGTGTGTGTAAGCGTTTGTGTGTGTAGTCTCTTTATGTCAATCACTTAGTGAAGCTGTTTTTAATGCTTCTTATCGTGGGCTTTTAATTATGCACGTTTTAAATCACTTGTGTTTTTATACAGTGTGACACACACACACACACACACACACACACAGCCTAAACTCTTAGTGCTAAGACAAGGAACTCACTCACTCACTCTCTCTCTCTCACACACACACACACACACACACACACACACACACACACACACACACACACACACACACACACAGTCTGTAGCTCCCAGAAGAGCACAGGGAAGTGATTGCTAACTCTGTTAGTCATTCGCCAAGCATCATTTCTGCTAATGTGTGCTTTGAGGAAATGAAGGGAGTCCCACTTAGTTAAGTGGATGATTCACTCTCATTTTAATCATCACCCCATCCCCTCTACTGCTTTTAGCTGATCTCTCTCGATCTCTCTCTTATCTCTGTGTTGCTCTTTCTCTCTCTGTTTTTTCACTTGCTCTCCTTCCCCTCTCTCTATCTATCTTGCTCTCTCTCTGTCAATCTCTCTGTCGGCTGCTTTGAACTCGTCCCATTACTTAACAGCTGGCACTGAGACCTCTGTGACTTACTGCTGTCATTTAGCCTAGCAGCCTTCAATTCCACACACACACTTCTAATGAACATTAGAGCCCGACTGATAAATCGGTTGACCGATATTATCGGCCGATATTAGCCTTTCACATAAATATTTGTATCAAGTCTTTATTCCACAGATAAAGCGCCAATTTTATTATATACATAGAATAAACAAATACGTTTTTTTGAAATGTTCAGTGGTCGCTTTGGATAAAAGCGTCTGCTAAATGGCATATTATATTATTATTATATTATATTGCCTGAAGAGGGTAGTTAGCTTAGCTAGCTAGCAAGCTGTGATACTTATGTGCTAACACTGGATTGGCGCCAAAGTGAACACTCGTTCTTGATACAAAAAGAACACTGTTACTGTCTGGACCTATTATGTTAGCTGGTGGGCTTATTTAGTTAGTTTTCCCAAATATGCAATCTGCAAAAAGCAAGACAGTTGGCGCAGATCTATCATTCAGGCCATGTGCTTGCATTCATGATGAGAAAAGTAGCTAACGTTAGCTAGCTAGCAAAATTAGAACATGTGACTAAAACCAGTGCCTGCATAAACGTTTTGTCATCAGCACATGCCATTTGCAGTTGAAATTTATAGCCAATACATTTTGTATTGAAGACATATGGTTTCTGTAAGAAAATATTGTCGTAATGAACAGCTGGCTTGTGCTTGTCATAACGTACTCTCATTGCAAGGTTTCCAAAAAGTGTTTGTTTACATTACCTTTGAGTGTTGTAAACACTGTCGTAAATCTACTCAAGACAAATGCTGACGCTGACACCAAGTGGTGACATTACGAACGGCATGTTACTGGTGGTCCTCTGTAGCTCAGCTGGTAGAGCACGGCGCTTGTAACGCCAAGGTAGTGGGTTCGATCCCCGGGACCACCCATACACAAAAAAAATGTATGCACGAATGACTGTAAGTCGCTTTGGATAAAAGCGTCTGCTAAATGGCATTTGTTGTTTTTTTCTGCATTTCAATGCTTATTTGTGAACATTAACAGGTTTCACTATCAGAGAGAGAGCTGGAGAGCTGGAGAGCTGGAGAGCTGGAGAGCTGGAGAGCTGGAGAGCTAGAGAGCTAGAGAGCTAGAGAGCTAGAGAGCTAGAGAGCTAGAGAGCTAGAGAGCTAGAGAGCTAGAGAGCTAGAGAGCTAGAGAGCTAGAGAGCTAGAGAGCTAGAGAGCTAGAGAGCTAGAGAGCTAGAGAGCTAGAGAGCTAGAGAGCTAGAGAGCTAGAGAGCTGGAGAGCTGGAGAGCTGGAGAGCTGGAGAGCTGGAGAGCTGGAGAGCTGGAGAGCTGGAGAGCTGGAGAGCTGGAGAGCGAGAGAGCGAGAGAGCGAGAGAGCGAGAGAGCGAGAGAGCGAGAGAGCGAGAGAGCGAGAGAGCGAGAGAGCGAGAGAGCGAGAGAGCGAGAGAGCGAGAGAGCGAGAGAGCGAGAGAGCGAGAGAGCGAGGCTGAGCTAAAGGGTAGAGCTGCCGCTTTCAAGGAACGGGACTCTAACCCCTACGCTTATAACAAATCCCGCTATGACCTCCGACTAACCGTCAATACAGCCTCTGACGCTCGTCGGATGTGGCAGGCCTTCAAAACTATTACAGACTACAAAGGGAAGCACAGCCGCGAGCTGCCCAGTGACACAAGCCTACCAGACGAGCTAAACCACTTCTATGCTCGCTTCGAGGCAAGCAACACTGAAGCATGCATGAGAGCACCAGCTGTTCCGGATGACTATGTGATCACGCTCTCCGTAGCCGATGTGAGTAAGACTTTTAAGCAGGTCAACATTCACAAGGCCGCAGGGCCAGACGGATTACCAGGACGTGTACTCCGAGCATGTGCTGACCAACTGGCAAGTTTCTTCACTGACATTTTCAACATGTCCCTGACTGAGTCTGTAATACCAACATGTTTCAAGCAGACCACCATAGTCCCCGTGCCCAAGGACTCTAAGATAACCTGCCTAAATGACTACCGACCCGTAGCACTGACGTCTGTAGCCATGAAGTGCTTTGAAAGGCTGGTCATGGCTCACATCAACAGCATTATCCCAGAAACCCTAGACCCACTCCAATTTGCATACCGCCCCAACAGATCCACAGATGATGCAATCTCTATTGCGCTCCACACTGCCCTTTCCCACCTGGACAAGAGGAACACCTACGTGAGAATGCTATTCATTGACTACAGCTCAGCATTCAACACCATAGTGCCCTCTAAGCTCATCACTAAGCTAAGGATCCTGGGACTAAACACCTCCCTCTGCAACTGGATCCTGGACTTCCTGACGGGCCGCCCCCAGGTGGTAAGGGTAGGTAACAACACATCTGCCACACTGATCCTCAACACGGGGGCCCCTCAGGGGTGCGTGCTCAGTCCCCTCCTGTACTCTCTGTTCATCCATGACTGCATGGCCAGGCACGACTCCAACACCATCATTAAGTTTGCCGACGACACAACAGTGGTAGGCCTGATCACCGACAACGATGAGACAGCCTATAGGGAGGAGGTCAGAGACCTGGCCGTGTGGTGCCAGGACAACAACCTCTCCCTCAACGTGACCAAGACAAAGGAGATGATTGTGGACTACAGGAAAAAAAAGAGGACTGAGCACGCCCCCATTCTCATCGACGGGGCTGTAGTGGAACAGGTTGAGAGCTTCAAGTTCCTTGGTGTCCACATCACCAACGAACTATCCTGGTCCAAACACACCAAGACAGTCGTGAAGAGGGCACGACAAAGCCTATTCCCCCTCAGGAGACTGAAAAGATTTGGCATGGGTCCTCAGATCCTCAAAAAATTCTACAGCTGCACCATCGAGAGCATCCTGACTGGTTGCATCACCGCCTGGTATGGCAACTGCTTGGCCTCCGACTGCAAGGCACTACAGAGGGTAGTGCGTACGGCCCAGTACATCACTGGGGCCAAGCTTCCTGCCATCCAGGACCTCTATACCAGGCGGTGTCAGAGGAAGGCCCTCAAAATTGTCAAAGACTCCAGCCACCCTAGTCATAGACTGTTCTCTCTGCTACCGCACGGCAAGCGGTACCGGAGTGCCAAGTCTAGGTCCAAAAGACTTCTCAACAGCTTCTACCCCCAAGCCATAAGACTCCTGAACAGCTAATCATGGCTACCCGGACTATTTGCACTGCCCCCCCACCCCATCCTTTTTACGCTGCTGCTACTCTGTTAATTATTTATGCATAGTCACTTTAACTCTACCCACATGTACATATTACCTCAACTACCTCAACTAGCCGGTGCCCCCGCACATTGACTCTGCAACGGTACCCCCCTGTATATATAGCCTCCCTACTGTTACTTTATTTTACTTCTGCTCTTTTTTTTTCTCAACACTTTTTTTGTTGTTGTTTTATTTAAAATAAATGCACTGTTGGTTAAGGGCTGTAAGTAAGCATTTCACTGTAATGTCTGCACCTGTTGTATTCGGCGCATGTGACCAATAAAATTTGATTTGATTTGAGAGAGAGAGAATAGACCAGCTACAGAGACGAGAGAGAGAGAGAATAGACCAGCTACAGAGACGAGAGAGACACCAGAGAGACCTGAGGAGCAGCCAGCCAGGCAAAGGCAGGTGTGTGTGGCAGACTGGCAGTGGGTGATGATAAATGGTACTAGCCTGCTGTATTGATCCCAGAGTGACTCAGTTCTGCTGCTGTGATTGTCACTGTTGCGTAAACACACTGGGCCACTGAATACAGCCCTATGTGACGTCACATACTGTCTCCTGGGCTGACTGAGTGATGGGGTCCTGGGTGTTAGAGTCAGAGGTTAGAGGTCAGTTTGACCCTGTGGTGTAGTGATCCATGCAATATAGGGACATGTGATCTCTGGCCATACAGATATTTATTTTCAGGGTATGGGTTAAGCACCACGCTGTAAGCAGATGCAGTATTACCACGGCTAGTCTACTACAGACATGTCGTCTAGATATTGCCTCAACCAGTTGGATAATGCTAAAACGAAGTGGTCGTTTAAATTAGTGTATCCATCCAAATGACTTACAATTGGCATAGTGAAAACAAAACAAGACATATAGAGATCTCTCTACCTGTATATGGCTAGGTACCGGTACTTATATGTCTGGTCAATACCATGCATAGTTACACACACACAGACAGACTATTGATTGAACCAGCCAGAAAGAGACAGGAACAGGAAAAGTAGAGTGTGTCACGTTGTCTCTCCTCCCCCAGGGTTCTGTACCGCATGTGTCTAGACAGT